>NW_015648505.1:239780-254413 GCF_001515625.1 Sinocyclocheilus rhinocerous
GGCAGACCCGATTAATCGATAATGAGAATCGTTGTCGATGATTTTCATAATCGATAATAATCGATTTTTATCGATTAGTTGTTGCAGCCCTACTCTGAATCGCCCGTGATAATCCCGCTGCTCCTTAATAAGGAGGGGCAATTCTCCTTCCTCTCTATCTCAGGATTGGATGGACCCAATATTTCCTTTCTTTTTCTTTTTTTAAGAAGCGAGAGGACAACAAATCATCCTCACTGCTTGAAGACTCCATTTAGTGCTATTTTGCGAATTTTTTCGCAACGGATTAATTAATTCGCATCGGACTCAGTGTGCAAGGTTTCTGTGTGTGACAAATTTTTAGGATTTCGAATACGAAATGTGCAGAGACCTTAACTGTAATTTAATTACACATTTTTTTCTCAGTAACTGTAACAGATTACAGCTACATTTATTTTGTAATTAAATTACGTAATTCTATTACATGTAACTAGCTACTCTTCAACACTGCATATTATAGTGTACGATTTGCCTTAAAATGTAGTGTACGACAAAAGTGAACTAATAAAGGCCTTGGAGGTGGGAGATGCTTCTGAGGTACTTGAAACTTAAACATACTGACTCATAGCTAATACTGAAGGGAAGGTGGGAACAAACAAAAAGGCAATTCAATTATACAGTGCTCAGTAGTGGGGCGAATGGAATAAGAAACTCCCTTTCAAAGGCCTCTGAGCATCACCCACACACAATCAAAATGCTGCTTACCCAGAGTCCCTTGCTATTACAAGAACAACATCGACCGGTCGCCCACACAGGACAAGTGTCATGACAATAGTCCTCAGGACCTATCACATTTACATTTATGCATTTGTAGTCATGTATAATCTCTCATGTCAAGCGGTTCTCTGCGCCGCTGCTTGAGATGTATCCACCGTGTGTGTTTTTAATTACATCTCACTCAGGATTTGACCGAACAATAATTTTTCTTGGCTTCTTCCCTTGAATCGTGGTGCAGCCTTTTGCAGTATAAGCAGGATTTTGGTCAAACTGCACTGCTGGGCTCTTTTGAGGGAGTTTGTTACAGCATGTTGGGGAGAGCTCACAGGACGGGTAAAGTTCACACCACGAATCCTTTTAGGAGTCCAGATGTTACCGTTGTTTAGTATTCTGCATACACTGTCTTCGGACATGCACAAGCTGCATATCAATTATATGAATGACTTAATGCTCACCAGAACAGTTGAAGACGGTGGAAACTACATTAAACACTCCAAGGCCAATGGCCAAGGTAAAATTCATGAAAAAATGTGCAATTTCATATGGCAATTTTGCTCTACCCAAATGGGTCACCTACATTTCACTGAAAGAGTTAGGTAGGTAGGTAGACAGACAGACAGACAGACAGATATAGATTTTGTTTGTGTATTGTAAATGTGTTCAGATAATATATATTGACTTAAGCGGTTTAATTAAGTTGAATTAGTTAAGTTTACTTTTCTTACATCTGGTCGTTTTTTAAAGCATAAACTTCACTACCTTTATTACTTAATTTATATTTTGAAAAAAAATTTTTGTTTGTTTCTCAAGTCAATTTATCTTATTTTAATGATATTTAGATATTATACTGGACAAAGAGACAAAAATGGCAAGAAAGTGATTTTTGCAGTGTATAAAAACTTTATAACCAATTTATCTTTCATAGACTTGTTTGTATAAATACATACAGTAAGCATCAGAAATAGCAGACTATGCAACATCTTTTCTTTCATTTTTTTTTGTCTTCCACTTCATCCAATTACATATTTTCAAATGTTTCAAAATTATCCATTTGAGGAGCACATCTTTGTATTTTTCTCCTGCTTTGCAATTTATGGCCGTCATAAAATTTTACTTTTCAATTCTGTTAGAAATGAATGACACCTCAAAGGTGTTGAAACTAACAATTAATTCCAACTGTTTTGACCCAAAGGCTTGAGGCTGTCTACATTATCTTTGTATGCTTTTCACACTAACACAATTCCTGCTGCGTTTTAATTTATTCAGGCCACAGGCATTTTCTCTTTTATTTTTTTACGTCACTCATCAAGTTACAAGGCTGAGATATGTTGAAGTACTCAAAATTATGTATGGCATATGGCAGCATATATTATTTATTTTTATTATAGTGGCATATATTCTTTATACTTAATATATATTAATATAAATATTTCAGCTCCTGCAATATTTCTAGGTCACTAACCAAATGTAAACAAATTTGCCATACAGGTGCATCTCAATAAATTAGAATGTCGTGGAAAAGTTATGTGACCTTCCCAAATGAAAGTTTTTGTTTGTTTGCTTTTCATCTCAAATCATGCTGGATAACATGATCATCAAAAGGGGGGCAAATTAATTTCTAGAATTTTGTATGTTGATTATATTAGTCTGTAAAAAGGTTTAATTTTGGAAACCAACAAACAAACAAGTCTTGTGTGAAATTTCAATTGAGGAACCTGTAGCAGCTTTTTTCCCCTCTTTCCATTCTCTCTTAACTTTTGTTTCCCTTCTTCTCTTTTAATATGATTGAATAGTTCAGTTCTAAAAGAAAACATCATGCTGAGACTAAGCTTGATCCATTCTATAAAGATTAAACCCATCTCAGAATAAAATCATAATTGCATAAACGGTGTCTCTTGGCATGTCGCTAGAGTTGCATATATGGCACCGCTAGGTAACCAACTCCGTTCAAAATATTCAACACATAATAAGGCGATCATGTTAATCCTTTTAAAGAGATCTAAGTAGCTAAGCCTCCTAAAGCTGAAATCACCAAGACAAAGATAATAAGAAAATCTAAATAATAAAATTGTAGGGGAGGAAAAGATTAATGGTACAGAACATTAAGAAACTAGATATACGGAGCCGTTTTCTTAGACAGAATCAAATGGCTTTTAGAGGTTTCAGAGTTTTCTTTTTCAACTTTCTGCTTTATGTCTTTGCTTCAAGGCTTAAAGAAACTAGTCCAAAACGCTACCAAACCAACCTTGGCTGTACTTGTCACTTGAAAAGTTGTTTTTACCCTCTGAGGCATCTTATAAAGACACTGTACAGGTACACGTCAGCAGACAATCTCGTTCCCTGGCCTTGTGGGTAAAGGTCTCCATGAGAAAGTGGATAAATCAGACTCACCTCTCGGAGGTGTCAGCTGAAAGGCAAGACTATGACTCAGGCCTCCTTATATTTTATGTGTACGAGGTATGTGACTTTTTCTCATCAGCTTACTGTCAGAAAGCTTAAGAAGGGGACTAATTTATCTGACATAGATCAAACCGTTCTTAATGCATCTGACAGCCATTTTGATGAGGTCTCTGCAATGTGAGACTAATATGTTCTTGTACAACAGGGCAGTTTAATTGACCCTCTCGCTTCATGTTTTATTCTGAGCTAATAGAGCAGTAATTATCACCGGCGTGATTTTTGAGGAAGACAAAGTTACAAGATGAGGCTTGGAGGAGGTCAATTGAGGGACTTTGGGATGTTAAGTGCCTTACACCTGCTCAATTAACACATGACACGTGGAAGAGGAAATCCCTTTTTCTGGCTCTGTGAGTGAGAGAAATATATTTCAATTCAATATGCCTTACTGTATGTCAATATAGTTAAGGAGTTAAGGAAGAGACTACAGTTTGTAAAAATTAAAAATCTTACATCATTTACTCACACTCATATCTTTTTCTTTTTCCGTGGAACACAAAAAGAGAAACAGTAAGAATGTTATTGCTGCTGTTTTCAACATTGGCTCAATGGAAAAATGGGCCTCTATCTACATTCTCAACTTCAATCAAACTATACATAAAAGTGACTGTGCGGTTTACAGCTGAAATGAACACTAGTGGCAGTAAAACAACAAACATGCATTTCGTTTTTACACAAATGATCATTACAGGGACAGATTATCAATTAAAAATTCAAAGTTTCTTACATAATACTAAGTTGTGAGCCATCTTTACCACAGTGCATGATATGTAAATTAATACATCTTGACATTTGCATCATATTAGCCATCTTAGTAGTTTACCTGGTTTAGCATTGCAATTGCATCCTGTGAAACATGAAAACTGTAGAAGAAAACTAAAATGGCATCAAATGCATTTAATCTCATTTTGTTAACGCTACTGGTTACCTTTGGGTAGGGTTTAGTGTAGGTGCTACTTAATTTTTTTTAAACGCATTAACCTTTTAGCGCCACTCATTGGGCATTTCAGAATTGCCATGATATACAAAACAACCAATGTAATAAAACGTTGCCAGATTCACCTTGATTTGTTTTAGATAAAACTGAACATGCTTTTTTAATGCCACTCACTGAACATTTCACTTTGAATGTGTTGTGAACATTGCAACATACTATCATTTTTGCAGAAATATTGCGGCAGTGTCATATTTTTCCGATGAGCCTGGGTTGAAAGCGGGGGACCAGGGACTTTCCAGCTCTAAAATGATAAGAAAAAACTCTAAAAAACATAATAAAAAGTAATGTGCACTATATTTATATTTTATTTTGGCAGAGGATCAGATTAAAATTGAAGTCATTATGTACTGATAATCTTTCCCTCGACTGAAGCTCTGAAACCTCATTTGTGCTTCTGCATATTCAAGTTTGTGTTTGATTCTTGCATCTCTTGTAATCAATAACGTACAGTATGATGTCAAATCAGATCACAGCAGGGTCTTCTCAAAATGAAAAGATTTGAGAGCCACGATAATACAGAAGAAAGAAACTCAAACAGGTTTGGAACAACACGAGGGTGAGTAAATGATGAAAGAATATCCCTTTAAGAATTCCAGACACTTATCACAGAGAATGAAGATTTTATGTTATTAATCTGTAATTTAATAGATTTAATTCGAACAATCTCCTCTAATATAAATGGGGGAAGTTTAATAACACAGAACGTTCCTTCCTTCGTGAAGATATAAGGGATGATATTAAAGAGATAAAAATAACATATTAAAAGGGTTCACAAAGGAAAAATCTGTTATGCACTCATCCTCTACAAATATAGTTTCTGATTGATTAAGACATGGCCATCAGGTGCACACAAAGTATTCATGCAGATCAGGAGTGTGTGTGATGATCTTTAACCCCCAAGGTCCAAGAGCCCATCAAACTGCTACAGACCTCAGCACACTCACACAAGTCTTCATGCAACAGTAAGCAGTCCTTGGGTGATTAATCTACTGGGGCGTCCATGTGGGTGTAGACTGACGGGTCAAGGAAAGGTCTTGAGGAGATTTCACACTTGAGGATTCTGTCTTCCTCCAAGTCAAATAAAGATCGAATGCGTTTTAACTTTAACTCTACCCAGAACAACGTAACCTCTGTCTGAAGCTTTTAAGAGTAAGACAGTTATCAATATAACATGGAACCAGCACATGAGGATTCACAATCATCTTATTAGTCCTGTCAAGGTGATGTAACCGTAACAGACAGAGTGTAAAATCTCAGATACTTTGTCTTGTAATTTCAACTAGTGAGATAAAGATCAGGACCAAGGTGAAGTCAATGTGGAGTGACTGAACCGGAGGAGGTACCGCCTGGCCTGAATTCACAATAGCTAGAAATTTATGACCCCCTCAGCAAACACAGTGCAGGAAGAGGTGGATATTTTCCTATGACCTCCATTTAAGTTAATGAGCTTTACTCTCTATGTATGGTCTGCTTGCCCTCCTCTTTGACACCATTTTACTATTTTTATACTCTAGGCAAATTAAATTGCTTGTCAATTAATAAGTTTGAAAGCCCTGCTTAATAAACCAAGAGGAAATATTGCAATTCTCAGCACACAATTGTATACTTTACAATAGTCATTAACAGTCGCAATGCGATAAGGTTAAGTGACATTACCAGTTAACTGAATGTGGCATATTAATTATTTAACTATTTAAAATCATCAATTGCTGTTCAACCAATTTAATCATGACAACTCTCAGAATATTTTAGCATGGTGATGGATATGACAATGTTAATGTAATGTCTTGGCGGAATAGATCTGCTACACTGCTGCTGAATTGCTGCTACTGTTGGTTATTGCTGTAGTTGTAGATTATTGCTGCTGCTGCTAGCAAGTACAGGAACTTGCTACTGCCAATGCATAGAGCGATACGGTACCGTGAGTATTTAAGACATACTGCTGCTGCACAAATAGCATATAAAATAACCCTTAGCAGATCTATACAGGTGGAGCTGGGGAAGGTGGAGGGTTTCAGAGAAACTCTGAAAGCGCGCTGCAGGAATCTCTAGTGAATGCTAGCCAGCTATATAAATGCAAGGCAGTAAGCTCATTGGCTGCATATGCAGCATGAACCAATCAGCTTGTGCCAAGTCATTTAACTCTCTGAATATCATCAGTTAGGTTAACAACCCGTCAGCTTGCGCCATCTAGAGTTTCATGACTAAACTATATATTTAAACTTTAATTACAAATTCTTCAAACCCCATCTCAGGTCATACACTTCGTTTACAAACAGTTAGATAAATGCTAAATTGCTAGCAGACATTTCATGTAACCAAACAAAACAAATGTACATGTACATTTCAACAGACATTTTTATCCAGAATGACTTAAAACTACATGCTACAATAGCTGCAAGTACAGCAATTTGCTTGTAAGCATTACCACTGTTATTGTCAAATCACATGAGCTTTGAGATTGTCTTCACTGCCACTGGTAGTCACTGCAACTTCACTGCTTATATGCATAAAGTTATACTATGTTCAAATCTGCCACATCACCAACGGTTGTTGTCACTCATGTTGCCTTAAATGTCCAACTCGTTAAAAATGATTGACTTCAGATCGCTTTATTAATCTGAACCACTGCAGCATGGCATTTATAGTTTAGGTGATTGGCTCAAAAGTTTTGTGGTTCTATGAGCTAATATTGCAGATGGGTCATGGGTGTCAAACAGGAGGCAGAATGTGTAAAAATGCATGTTTTATGCTGCTGGTATTACCAGTATTTGAAGCAGAATTCTGGTGTTCTACAATTTCGATTAGCATGCGACTTTAGGGAATAATTAAGAAAAAATAACTTTTAAGCCCAGACAAGTTTAAAGTACTAATTCACACAACATTGAAAATTTGCTGAAAATTCATTCACCCTCAGGCCATCCAAGATCTAGATGAGTTTGTTTCTTTATTGAAAAAGATTTGGATAAGTTTAGTATTACATCACGTCACAATGAGAGTTCAAACAGCTGATAAAAACAATAACAATAATCCACAAGTAATCCACATGACTCCAGTAGATCAATTAACATTTTGTGAAGTTAAAATCTGTATGTTTGTAATGAATGTTTGCAAATGGTGCCTTATCTGTGCATATTTCTCTCCTGGTTCAAACAAGATGCCTTTTTCACTGGAAAAAGCAACAGAGAACTCAATTTTTTTTTTGCAGGAAGCAACAGTTCGTAGTTCAACACTTCTTTATAATTAATTTATTTATTACAAAAACACAGATTTTCACTTTACAAGTTAATTGATCTACTGGAGTTGTGTGAATTACTCGTGGATTATTGTGATGTTTTTATCAGCTGTTTGAACTCTCATTCTGACGGCACCCATTCACTGCAGAGGATCCACTGGTGAGCAAATGATGTAATGCTACATTTCTCTAAATCTCTTCTGATGAAGAAACAAACTCATGTTTTTTTTTTTTGTGGCCAAGTATGGTGACCCATACACGGAATTAGTGCTCTGCATTTATCCCATCCAAAGTGCACACACACAGCAGTGAACACACACACACACACACACACACACCGTGAACACACACCCGGAGCAGTGGGCAGCCATTTTTTTGCTGAGGCGCCCGTGGAGCAGTTGGGGGTTCGGTGCCTTGCTCAAGGGCACCTCAGTCGTGGTATTGAAGGTGGGAGAGAGCGCTGTACATTCACTCCCCCCACCTACAATCCCTGCCGGTACGAGACTCGAACCCGCAACCTTTGGGTTACGAGTCCGACTCTCTAACCATTAGGCCACAACTTCCCCATGATGTGGCCTAATGGCCCATATTAGCTCATAGAACCACAAAACTTTTGAGCCAATCACCTAAACTATAAATAATAAATATGCACAGTATACACACATATATTATATGAACAAAAACTTTTATTTTGGATGCGATTAATCGTGATTAATTGTTGCCCAGCACTAAAATTTTCAGCAAATGTTCATTTTTGGGTAAACTATGCTTTTCAACTTAGAATTTTAACATTAAAAACATCACCGTCAAACCTAAAAGTGGTTCTGATTGGCTGTGGTTCTGTCACATTGCGGCACCATTTCGTTTTCAATGAAGACAGAACAAAATTACATGTCGCATTGCACCTGGTTAGGACATGCTGTAGATTTAAAAGACTGGAAAGGGGAGGTTATAGTGCACTAGCCTGGGAAAATAAGAGATGTGATAAAAAGGAAAACATGGACTTCTAAATAGGACTCATTCTCTCTCTTTGTGCCTTTTTTTCTCCCGCTGTATCTCTCCTCAGTCAGCCCACACTGCTCAGAGATAGCAGAGTAGGAGAACCATCTCCTAAAGCTGTAATGGATTAAATAACTGACAGAGGAAGCGCCATCAGTCCTCTCAAGCAATCATGACCAATGTCGAATACTGTGCAAGTAATTTGTTTCTCTTCTTCATCACTCTTTCCTTTCTCCTCCTCATCTCAAGTGGAGGACCACTGGCTAATAACGCAGCTGCGTGGCAGAAGTCATCAGCTGTGAGAGGTGAAAATTCAATTTGTGGATCTCCCGCAAACCAATAGCACAGAAACATTCACAAGCGCTTATTTGTTAAATCAGCCAGAATCCCATGCTACGACACTGCATTACCATTCAAGCAATGATCATCAAGAGGGGACAGTGAGTAATGGTACATAGAGAGCTGGCAGCAGCTGTACTAGTGACACAGCGGCAGTTTTGGCTCACTGTGTCCCTGAAAATCCCCGGAAGCTCACTGGCCTCTGTGCAATGTAGTGCCAATGGCTGGCATTGAGATTAGGAGTTCAGCTCTGTTCCAAAAGCTAGTGCCTATGTAGAAAGCAACTTAAAGCATCATAAAGTAAGCATACTCTTGGTACAAATAGGTAGTCAAGATCATCATACTACCTTCAAAGATTTAACTTGGGATCACTAGAAAAAAACGTGCCTGTGGTGACATTTCTGCAAAATATATTACATTGCTTTGTGACAATTTCAAAGTGAATTGTCCAGTGAATGGAGCTAAAAGTGCATTCAGTTTTATCTGAATAGATGAATGTGAATCTGCCATTGTTTTATTGGTTGGCTGTATGTATCATATACTGTATATAAAAAGCCAGGTGAGTGGCGCTAAAAGGTTAATGCTCTATTACATTTGAAAATAAAGTACCACTTGTTATTGCTAAAAATGAATTCCCCTACGGAGAAAATGAAAGTAATTTTTACTTCCGGAACTCTACTGATTGTGAGTTAAGTCTTCCATGCAGTGAACGATTTGTATGGCTTGTTAGGGTGCTGCTTATGTAGGCAGTAAATGCTTACTAGGTTTTTGAACACATTTGTCCAAGGCAAGGGGCGTATAACACAACCACACAAGAACCTTTGACTTTTTCCACTAATGATTATCTTGTAGTAGAAAAATTATACAGTAAACTCTGACCTTAGATATTTGCTTCATGCATATGCAGTAGGAAAAGTCGGTCAGATCTCTGAACTTATATTTATGACAAAGTAAGAGATAATGTACAGTCAGACGGTCATTATTGCAAAATAAACCCAGACAGGGTCATCAAAGTCACGACATGCAGCGAAGGGGTCCTGAATCCCCCTGAAGGAGTTTATTTTGCAGTAATGACCGGCTGATCATACATTATTGCATGTATTAGATGCCTACTAAATAAACAAATAAATAGACATTAAATATTGAATTGAGCTGAAATTGCATTATGTGACAAGAAATAGACTGCAGGGTGATACAAGAAACTAGTGTAGTACAACCTAGGCACACTGGAAAAATGTGTCTGTGATAGGGCTGCAACAAACAATTATTTTGATAATCAATTAATCTAACGATTATTAGAACGATTAATCGACTAATCGTCGATTATTTAACGGATTAATTATTAGACATGTATTGATTATTCAGCTTTTGCAATTAGTTAAAATATACATATTCTAACAAATAATTTAAGGTAATTACTTCAGCTTTTGAAAGTCATATGTTATTACAATTATACAATTAATTTATACAAATAAATATAGTTGGCACACAAAATGAGATGGCAGAGAAACTCTTATTCACCATTTAATTAGCTATATGAAAATTAGCTGAATGACACATCATTCTGCCTAACATCTCTTTTTGTAAGTCATATGTATAAGAAACAAAATAAAGGTAAGTGATAGGACGTCTTATTTTTGGATAAACTATTTTATTCACAACATAATCTCTCTTAAAATACCTTATAGGGTTATGATAATCAAAACAGTCCTGAGCTAGATCAAACCAAACTAACATTTTTATGAAATATTTTTTTTTCTCCCACTAATAAAGAGATTTTATCATTAGCTAGCTCCACACTGGAGAGCTGCATTATAACAGAAAATGAAGTTACAATACCAACTGAAAGCTACACTGACTCTGGTTTTTCATGTTTAATACTGTAAAGCTGATTGATTTAAGGCTATCTATTGCATAAAGTACTATATAAATAAACGTGACGTGACTGGACTTTTCTTTACTGGAGTGCCGAACTTCAGAGTTCGTGCAAACTTATTCACATCGCTGTAATCAAATGTGTTCTTAAGTGCTGCTTTCATACCGCGGTCAGTTTTTGTTGTGTTTATTTTGTTATTGAGAGGAAAGCACGCAGTATATATTTACATATTCATCCAAACGGCGCTCAGCAGCTTCAGGTTCTGCTCTGCAGCTAATTCTCCATCACTTAATTGGAGATATAATATATTTGCTATATAATATATATTTCTACAAGTCTCTTTTAGCTCTTTTATTGTGAGTTGTGTTTGAAGGGACTCTTTGCACTTTGCATCGCAAGTGCAATGCTGTACCAGGTGAGCTACCCAGCAAGTTTACTACATCAGAAAATCCATACATATGGTAAGAGTTTTGAGGTCATAACATAGTATTGTGCAAGAAACTCCACATTAAAATCTTTATTGGTTAATAATCTGCCCTTGTAATCATAATTTGTATGAAAAGTAATAAAAGTTGTTGGTGTTTTATTGCCGCTAGTGTTCATTTCCATTGGAAATTGCAGTGAATTATATGTTTAGACATAGGAAATCTGTTGCCTAAAACAACGGACAATTGCACATTTTAGTAGACATTATTTTGAAGAACAAAGCATTCTGCAACTTGACACATACGAGTCAAGTACTTCAGAGATCTGTGTAATATGCATTAGCTTGACCCATTAGCATACTGATGCACACAATCACAAATACATGCTACAGCTATGCAAAACACCTACGGCTCTAGATGTGAAGGAACAGAAGGGTATATCTGCATGTGGTAATTTTCAATTAGCTATCCAACAAGACAATGACCCACATGCACAAAACCAGAGACCAACCATTTACTGTAATTTACTGCACTGCTTAGCTGTGTTTCCGTGCTCATCCATGATTAAAAATGTTAACATTACAATTATGCTGATGCCATTTTGGGCACAGTTGCTACGAATTACATGCATGACTTCTGGTAACTTGCAAGCAGAGAAAACAAAAGTCGTGTAAACAATCAACTATCAAAAAAATAAACAAACAACCCCTCCTATACAAATCCCAAAATGCACCCGATGCACCTTCCCGCTGGGCTAAAGTGCCAGTGTCCGCCAGCACCGGTTTGGGCAGCGGCGCGTACACAAAGACAAAAAGTCGAGCAGCAGACTCCACCCCTCTTTGTCAGCTGTCGACCCCATTAGCAGTTTGGGGTCTGCGTAAATTATGCAGGAGCTTAAATTCATTTTAAAATTTTAATTGTGGGCTGTCTGGAGACATGCATTAAGGGAATCCTCCTAAGTGATTCTCAGCATCCTAGACTACATTTAACTGCTCATTACGGAGGTTCGGAAAGTGGATGTGAGAGAGGCAGAGATGGATGGGAGGGGCCCGCAGCTTCCTCCCTTGAGAGCCTTTGCGTGGAGCTCTCTGACAACCACTAGCCCCTCAGCGGATGGCGTATGGAGACCCACTTTAGCCTCCACGTCCG
Source organism: Sinocyclocheilus rhinocerous (assembly GCF_001515625.1). Lineage (NCBI taxonomy): Eukaryota > Metazoa > Chordata > Actinopteri > Cypriniformes > Cyprinidae > Sinocyclocheilus > Sinocyclocheilus rhinocerous. The sequence continues at coordinate 252,011 of NW_015648505.1, forward strand.
CAGCTCTGGGGGGTGGGGTTATCTTGGTGAACAGTAAGAGCCCCACGTTGCAAACATCAGCAATTAACCCACATTTAGCTACCATGAAATCATCCAGTGTCAAAGTGATGTTTGTCATCTAGTTGGGTTTCATGAGAACATTTTCGAAAAACATGAAAAGATTCTAACCTATGTCTGTAATGCTGAATTAAATGTAAATGTAATTAAGCGAAATCCATCTTTTGATTTCTTGATGTTTATTTTTATTTATTTATTTAGTGGTCAAATATGACTGGGACAATGTTTTTGAAGTATTTTTAAATCACACACATATTGACAATGTTTTTGAAGTATTTTTAAATCACACACATATTGCCAACATAGTAACACAAGGTCGCATTTTAAAACCAATATGGGAAGGATAATTATCAGTTGTCTCCCACGCCTGCCAAACAGATAGCTTTGCGCTTGCTTTGCCCTTTTCCACCAGTGTTGACCAGCGTCCCTTTTGTCAGCCATAACACTTTAATCAGCTTTGGCTGTATGTGTGTTTACATTCAACACACTGATTTCTGCCAAGACTGTCATTGCGCATTATCTTATCATTTCATAAATATACATGTAAATGACCTCTAATCTACTGATGTATAAACAGAGCGCACCAATAACTAGGACTAAGATGTCCAAGGAATTATGCAAATTCAAGGGGCCGGACCAGGGGGCTTGTTTGCCCTCAAAGCAGCCCACATTAAACAGCTCATCTGGCAGAATTAGGCGTTCCAAGCCAAAGCAGGTTTAATCCTTCATTAGTTTAGCTATGCATGAATAGGTACGCAATCGCGGGTGCCAGCAGCCCTGACTGTACCGCAGATACTGAGTGACACTGAAAACTTTATTGGTTGATTTACATTTTGACGATAACATCTGTTATTACACAATAAAATGTCCATATCATCAAATGTGGCTCACCACAACGGCAGAGCTAATTTCCACTACCCAAGGTCAAGATTAAATATTATTGGGCATAAAGATGAATGAAAGCTTGGCCATTCTTCTTATAATAAAGGGCCATGTCAGAGCAAATTCAACTCTTTCATTTGAAAGGAGACATTTTGAGATGAGCTAATCGTAAAAGTAATGAGAAAAGTAAAAGTCTATAAAGGTCTAAAGGTCACTGGAGTCATTAGAAAGAGCTGTAGCTTTATACTGCAGGGTACTGAGTACACAAGCAGCTCTTTGCAAATATCCCACTAGTGTGCACATCTATTTTGCCCAAAATACATCCTACAGCTAGATACCGCATGAGAGTGGTTCTTTTTACATCAGAACCCAGCAATGATGACCTGGAAGTGCAGGCTAAGATTTTCTTTTCTTTTCCTTTTTTTTTTTTTGTAAGGAATTACTACTTATATTCAGCAAGGATGCAGCAAAAATGACAGTAAAGGTGTGTATAATGTTACAAAATATTTCGAGTTCAAATAAATGCTGTTTTACACATAAATTTACATAGTTTTTAACTCTGATAACAATAATCTTACTTGATTTCTGAAGGACCATGTGACACTGAAGAATTGTGATTGCTACCATCACAGGAATAAAACACACACACACAGTCTGGTCAGCTATCCTTGTAGGGACTCTCCATAGGCGTAATGGTTTTTATACTGTATAAACCGTATTTTCTATCGCCCTACACCTAAACCTACCCCTTACAGAAAACTTTCTGCATTTTTACTTTCTCAAAAAAAAAAAAACTCATTCTGTATGATTTATAAGCTTTTGTACTCAATTTAGGTCCCCACCATGACACGAGTCCCCATGGGCCTCATTTACGAAACAAACGTACAACAATTGGGCGTACAGTTGTTTCAACGCAAAACTTGGAATTGATCAATATGGACGTGAGCGGTGGCTACGATCAAATCTCACGTCTGGTCTCAGCTCATGTACGCACGTTTTTGAGTTACTTGAACTTGCGCGCAGCATAGTAAATACGGTGGAGAATTGTAGAATGACAGCATTTCGTTCATTTTTATTTTCCTGACCGTCAATTTATACAGGGCTTTAGCTTTATATGCGCGAATAGCAGCGTAAACAAGACCATGAGGATTCAATCGTCGCATCATGAAAACAGAGAAAAACAGAAATTAAGTCTATAAAAGGAATAAAATAAATAGGATCACACAAAATATATAATAGGCCATAATATAATTAACAGATTAACAAAAGGGGGAAAAAAACACTGTGTAACAAGTATAGGCTACGCTCGTTTTTGTGACACTCTTAATGCATTTTATTTCTTTTCTTTATTTGATTTAATCCATCTGATCGTACAGGTGCCTCACACACACAAACAACATTAGTTCTACCGTTGCCTGACATTTCAGCCATTCATCATCAAACTAAAATGCAGTCAACCAAACA
>NW_015648505.1:254773-261026 GCF_001515625.1 Sinocyclocheilus rhinocerous
AACTACTTATTTTTCATTCTTGTTCTGTTCTGAATACCGTCAAATTTAAAATATTTGTTGTAGAGTGAGGGGAACTAATTAGGCTGTTTATATTTACCAGTATTTTAATATACATATAAATGACATAAATTAATGTAGCCTAATTGTTTGCAATTACAAGGTTAACGGGTGTTTTTGGAGTAAGATCAATTTCTCTTTCATGAGATTACTTCCTCTTTTTGGCCGGGTTTCGTTTCTCCGTGTCGTAAACTCTAGGGGCGAGGCTTCTAAAACGGGGTGTTTTTAGGGGCGTGGCATTCAAATGACGATTGTTTTCTGCCGCTACATTTATCAATGTGCGATCATTCGTACGATGAGATTGGCGGCATACGAATGTTTCATGAATCACACGTGAACTCTGTCGTAAGTTGATTTGTGCGCACGGATCTGCGCTCGTTTCTACGTTAGATTGATAAATGAGGCCCCATGAGTCTGTGTGCATTCAGGTTTAAGTCCCCACCAGGATATATAAACCTGTACACACACAGACACACACACACACAAAATTAAAAAAAAATTGTGAGCATAAGAAACATCTTTCAAAAATATTTTCAATATTTGAAATCTTAAACTTTTGAACGGTACTGTGTATTAGAGGGATAGTTTAAAATTAATTTACACATTTATTCACCTTTGAATAAATGCATGGAACATTTTGAGGTAGACATTTAAAGATTAACTGTGCTGCTTGGCATTTCCCATGCTTTATTTAAAATTTTTTTCCTTTTACGCTTTTTTTTTTTCTTTATGGTTTTTAAAGGATGAAGGGACATTAGCATAGGATGCATTTCCCAAAAGCATCATTAGCTAACTACGGTTGCAAGTAAGTCCCACAATAGAACTTGAGACCATAGCTGCTTTTGGGAAACGCACTACTGTCTGTGTTGACAGATGAATTTGCAGTAAAATACTGAAGAGTTTGATTAGACTGCCATTAGCATCACCATCAAAAGATATGGGTATTTTATTCTCCTTTTAAAAGCCTATTCATTCTGCTATTCTAACAATAATATGATTAGTTGCATTTTATTATTTCCATTAGCAATATACTAGTCTTTTAGAGAATCCAAAAATACAGAGCTGAAGAGTCTATAATGTAACATTAAAATATTATTCCTCCCCATGTGCAGTCAACTCTATAGAGTGAAAATGTTTCTTAATAAGAATAGGTGCTGCAAAGAACCTCTATCTACGAGAGTGTAAGAGCAAAAAAGTACATCTCAACACTCAATGATCATCAATTATACACATTAAAAAGCTATTAAAGCCATTCATCCATAAGGACAGACAATGCTGTTTGACATTCCATAGAAAAAGCATCCTTTTCTTCTTTTGTTTTTGTTTTTAAAACACCAATCTGGCTGCAGAAAGAAATGGAGAACAAAACAGTCATTCTAAAGGAGTAGAAAACAAAATGTGGCAAATGTGGCAAACCGACAGAGGAGAGGTCAGACAGAGATGTCCAACTGAATGCAGAATACAAGTTATACAGAAAGCACAAAGAAACCAAACAAGGAAACACAAGAGGATTCTGAAGGGAAAGAAAGAAAATCTCTATAATCACCAGCTGAACAGATGCCTCTTGACGTGTTCGGTAATAAAGGCAACAAAATGGTGACTTTGCCCTGTACATTTACAGATATTTGGTGTCACTGTAAAATAGGAACATTAAGGTAATATGCAGTATGCTGAGAATCAACTATTAAGGTCTTCCAGCAGGAGAACAGGACCACAGCACAGCAGGCTGTTATGGCTGCGAATCAATTTCCTCGTTTCTGATTAACACAGGTGTTTGGAGCACATAACAGGTGGCAACGTTTATGAACATGAGAGACAATCAAGCCTGGGAGGATAAAACCAAATGGCTTGTCATGCTCTACAACATTGACTACATGAAGTGTGCATAGATCGCAAACACACTTGAGCCATTCTGGCTCTTTCAGGACCCAATTTGCGCGTTCTTGTTGAGGAAAGTCGACAGAATAATCAAGCTCAGAGTAATGTTTTTTTCCTGGAAGGGATCAGTTGGGGAAGTTGTCTCATCAAGCGACTACTGCTATTTGCACCGGCTTGGCAATTTATATCTGTTGTTGGTAGTTATTTAGTGCAGGCTGCTGTTTGCTGAGAATTTAGCTGACTGGATCCAATGAATACAAATAGCCAATGATATAACCAATCCAGGCTCACTGGAAAAAAGTGCCTGTGGTGACATTTCTGTAAAATTATATCATGTTCCTGCACATTCCACAAAACTTTACAAGTAAAATGTCCAGTGAGAGGCGCTAAAAGCCTTACACAGATGAAAGTGAATCTGGCAGTGTTTTATTTTGGAAACAAATCTAGTTCAGAAATGAAATGTGAAGTGAGCGGCGATAAAAGGTTAATGCTTTATTGAACTTGAAAACAACATACCGCCTGCACTAAACCCATACCCTAAACCTAACCAACAATGTTAGCAAATAAAAAACACTTGCCGAGGCAACGATTCCATTTTAGCTTGCATTTAAGCACTTTTGTCGTGATTTATGTTTCTTGGGACTCATACTCAAGCACTCCACATCACAAGAGTATCGCTGTACCGGGTGAGGTACTGAGCAAGTTTACAGTTTCAAAAAATCCATACATATGGAGTTGGTTATGTGATGCAACTTTTAATGTATTATTTAACAAATCACGCACTATGGTAAAAGCGTTTTGAGGTCATAACATAGTATTGTGCAAGGAACCGTGTGAAAATAAATCTTTATTAATAATCTGCCCTGTATTTGTAATTTGTGTGAAAAGGAATAAAATAGATTGGTGCTTTACTGCGACTAGTATTCGTTTTAGCTGGAAAGTAAGTTTTTTTCCAATCACTTTGGATATAACACTAATTATCTAAAAGCATTTCATAAAAAAAAAAAAAAAGAAAGAAAGAAAAAAAGAAAGTTTGTCAAAATATTGCTAAGGTGTTCTGAATGGTTCTTTCCTAATTCAGTGCTATTCACCTTTTTCTTCCCGTAAGAGCGGGCATTTTTAAATTCTATTGGTCTGGCTTCCGGTCTCATCTGCGTCCAGCTAGTTTTTAGCTGGACAAACAACTCATTTTGCTGCTTGATATTGATCTTAATTATGAACACACTGGTTTGTAGTGCAAACAGTTTTACCATTTACTGCACGTTGTTATTTTTCTTGTTATTTCCATATAGCGGCTAATGAACCAGAAATTATTCCAGGTTGAATAATAAGGTGGATATGGTTGCTAAGTTGTGTCATCGCCAGGTTGTTTCTAAGGGGGTTCTGGGTGGTTGCTTATTGGCCCAAGTTAAAAACAGACAACCTCCAAATCTCTGTGACATTCTGGTCTGTAAATATGGCCCAGGTCCTTCTTTTAGTCTATTGGACTTTTTTTTTCTTGTTTTGTTGTCTGATTCTTACTTGGGTGTAAAAGAGTTTGCTTTTACACACTAAAACATATAATTTGAGGGAAACAAGAAAACAGAGAAGTAGCAGCAGTTAGACATTGATGTCACCATCTTGCAAGGCTATTGTTTTTGGCCATGTAAACTCATTGTAGTTGCTGCTGTACATATATATATATATATATATATATATATATATCCAAAGTAACTAGTAACTCGCTACTTCAGTAGATTTTTCATTGGGTACTTTTTTACTCTCAAGTAACTAGGACTGCAACTTTTACTCTACTTGAGTAATTATTTCAGTAACTACTTGCACTTTTACTTGAGTACAGTTTATTCTATTAGGAGTTTGCAAAAAAGATTTCCCATGGCAATGAATTCTTATATATATATATAGCACCTGTTTGGTTGACATTCTTGAAACACAGAGGAAAGGGAATAGCAGAAGGCGTTCGCGTACACTGACAGTGAAGAGACTGAGGAGATTAAGGGTCGACATGTATGGGAGTGTGCGGGTGAGAGGAAGCTTCTTCTGCTGGCTGGGCCCACTTCAGGTACCGCTAATGAACTCTGCCAACCACACTCGGCTGCAGTAACTCAGGGGCTTTTAGTTTCCAAGGTGAAAGCGTAGGCATGCAAGTCTGCCATCACATGTGAAGACCTTCCAACTTTCTCGAGTGTTACATTATGACATCGGGCCATGACAGAGTTTGTGACTCTTCAAGGGACGGTTTTCAACAGCTTCTGTAGTTCTAGCTGCGGGCTTTGTGATTACATATGTGAGACATATAAGCTGGAATAAAGCTCTATTTCATCTTAACTTTCAGACTTGTGCACCATTTGGTACTAAATTAAGAACTGCCATTTAAATTTGATTTCAGTTCGAATTGGAGCTTTGAAGGACCTTCAACCTGAATTAACAGAAGTAGAAAATGTATGTATAAAAAAAAAAGGTTTATGGAACCCCATACTTGACATGGAGGAAACGAGAAAAAAAAGATATTGCAGCAACAAATTTAGAATTTGTTCTCAATACTTAATTTGTTAAAATGAGGGAACAAATGAATACAATGTGTCCGCAATTTAACTAATACAAGAGGGGAAAAAAAATTATGAAACATGACCACAAATTTATAAATCATGCAAATGAATTCATAATGCACATCTATTTTAAAATACCTATTTTTCTTCTACATCATGTGCAGGGCTTCACAAGTATTAAACATAAATATTAAATATATTATAATATTTTAATATAGAATCACATTCATATACTGCAGTAAGATGTTTTTATATGCAGTTTTTCAGTATGAATTAACATTCAACATAATACAACACAACATAAGGGGAATTTCAAGAAACATTGCATGATTAACGACAATTAAAAAAAGATGAGAGTTGAAACAGTTGACATTTTTATAAAAATCTGAAAACAACATGGTGGACTTTTGTGGTGTTCTATGGAGGAAAAAAATAAAACCTGTAAGATCAGACAGAATAATTTAGAGAAACATATCTAATCTGTTAGGGGGAGAAATGTGTTTACATCCCAGAGAATATATAGGCATACCTAGTCAAAATTAATTATGTAATTATTACTGTTTTACTGAAACCTTGTGTAATTGAATATCTCTGTTGAGTGACTGTTGACATTCACATTTACATTTAATCATTTAGCAGATGCTTTTATCCAAAGAGACTTACAAATGAGGAGAGTTTTGATTTGATTTGAATTAAAATATATTTTTTAATCTTTTAATTGCTATCCAGTAAATGCCTCATTCATATTCAAATTCAATATCATATGGGCATGGCCAGTTCATTTCAAATTCACACTAAAAAGGTAGCCATATCTTATATTCTTATTTTTTTTCCAACCTGATTTGCATACATGCTGCTACTGTGTTTGCCAAGTAATTTAACAACCTAAGCATGTTAGAGAACATGTACACATGTGAAGGAAACTATATATGATTTGCATATCCCAGCAGTTCAGTCTACATTGTGCGCAGGTGTTCTATTGTGCATAAACATGCATGAATTAATATGTAAAAGAAGAAAATGGCACAGGAAGCCTTTCCTTTTATCGTTTTAAAAATTTTATTTCCATAACAAAGCACAGCCATTATAGCGTGTTGTAGCTCCATAAGGAATGGAGGATGCAGTTGGCTGGTCTGCATGGATACAGTAATGCACAACTCGTGCTCATTAAAATGATTTCTCTACAGACTAATCACATGCTACAGGTACATTTCTACATTTCAGAGCATATAGTAATGTGATAACATTGTGTGGAAACTGTCTTCCTCTCTGTCAGTATTATTATTGAAACATATTTCTTGTTGGTACCTGCGAAAAGTAGCGCCTGCATGCATGAGATGTTGTAAACCTTGAAAATGATGCTGGTTTTCACACTGGGTTTTATGACACTGTGATGCGTGTACCTCTGAGTGTAGTCTTATGAGTGTGTGTGTGTGTGTGCGAAGCTCTAAGTGTCTTTGTGGATGTGTGCGTCATTTGTTTGTGTGTATGTTGGCAGGAGTTGCGTCTCGCTTCTCAACTTTTTCAGAGACAGCAATCCTGTTAAGAGTCCCAGCGGCCCAGCGCAGCCACAGAACTACAGTTTCAGAGTGCTGGCTTGCTGTGAAACACTGCCATGCAAAATCAATGACCACAATGGCAAGGCCAAGTTCTCTTTTCCATAACTTAAGTTACAAGAAAGAGCTAATGTGTGCAACCTAAAACAAACTGGCCCAAATAAAATAAAAAAAGTAAAATACAAATAAGAATAAAAAATACTAATATATATA
>NW_015648505.1:261172-271919 GCF_001515625.1 Sinocyclocheilus rhinocerous
AAGCTAGTCAAAGGTGACCATTTTAAGGTACATTTATAAAAATTCTGGATGAATGTGCTAAGAATACAGCTGTTGTAAACAACAAAACTTTTGAGCACAAAAATGCACGTCACAAGCTGCTCCATGTGGTTTCTGGTTTTATTTGGTTTTTACAAAAAAAAAAAGTGTTATGACATAAGCTGCTGTTGATAATTTTGAGAAATCTTAACATGTGTGACACAAGGCATTCATATTTGCCATTAATATAAGGTTAGCTTAAAGGAATAGTTCATCTAAAAATGAAAATTTGCTGAAAATGTACTCAACCTCAGGCTATCCAAGATGTAGATGAGTTTATTTGATTGGAACAAATATGTGTAGTATTACATCACTTGCTCACCAGTGGATCCTCTGCAGTGAATGGGTGCCGTCAGAATGAGAGTTCAAACAGCTGATAATAAATTACAAGTAATCCACATGACTCCAGTCCATCAGTTAACATCTTGTTACACCAAAACTGCATCATTAAGATGTTTTTAACTTCAAACTGTTGCTTCCGGCTGGAATGCCAATCCATAATCCACAATAAAGTCTCACTTCAAAATCCAACAACACTGCTTAAAGCAATATTATGAATAGAGGACTTGCATTTTAGCCAGAAGCAATGATTTGAAGTTAAAAAAAATTTTTTTGGTTTGTTTTTAGCTTCAAAAATTAGTTAATGATTACTTGTGAATGATTGTGATGGTTTTATCAGCTGTTTGGACTCTCATTCTGACGGCACCCATTCACTGCAGAGGATCCACTGCTGAGAAAGTGATGTAATGCTACATTTCTGTTCTGATGAACAAACAAACTCATCTGTATCTTGAATGGCCTGATTGTAAATGCTCATATTCCTTTAATTCAATAGCTAACATGAACTATTAACAATACTTTTAAATCATGTATAATCAGGCAATATTGATTTTTAAACACACTACATATCAACATATATAAATTAGCATTAATGTATTATAATCAAACATTAATTAATAATATATTTATAAATCAACTTCAAATTAGATATATATGCGGTAAAAAAAAGTTAATTGTAAGCTCATGACCTCTGATGCATTAACTAACATTAGCAAATTAAGGCCCTGTCCACACGAACGCAGTTATTTTTAAAACCGCAGCTTTTTCTACGCGGTTTGGCCGTTCGTCCACACACAAACGCAGCACCAGGTCACTGAAACCGAACATTTTTGAAAACGCCTGCCAGGGTCAAGATTTTCAAAAACTCCGGTTGCAGTGTTATCGTGTAGACAGCGAAACCAGAGTTTTTGGCTTGTGACGTCGGAGCCTGCGCTGTTATCTCCGCCTACTGGAAACTTTTTCAGGCTTCTGACTGGCCAACATGGCTTTACGGTTGAGATTATATCACCACCTGTTGGCTTGGCATGCTCTTGACAGTGCTTCATAGCACGTGTTTGCGTTTTCATGTGGACGGAGATTTTTTTTTTAAACGGAAGGAGGAAAAACTCAGTTTATAAAAATACCCGTGTACGTGTGGACATGGCCTAAAACTTAAAGTGCCACCCATGTATTTTTAAGCATATTTACTACGCTGGTAAGATGGAAATATACCCGGACCCATACTGACAAAAACATAGAGCAAACCTAAGCAGTAGATCTACAATGATCAAGTCCTTGTTTACAAAGCAACCAAGCATGCAGTTGTTGCACACATTCTCTGAGGATTTCCCTTAAAGAATGGTCTACAATTAAGTGCATCAGCACACTCTGCTTATGACTAATTAGAAACACATGGCTCCTCTTTGTACAAACTATAGATAAAAACACTAGTCATATCCTTCTGATAAAAGCAAATGTAACTAACAATCAAATAAACAAAACTAAAAGCTAATGGAAAGGGAAAAGTAATGTACCAAAATGAGCACAGCATAAACCAAGCTCATTTTATGGAACAAGACATCACAAATGCACATCCTTTACGTTGAGCTGATGTGTTGTGCTACATTAATTGATACAGAATAATGCAGATGGCTTGCTTTTACTTTATTCATATGCAAAGAGGATCCTTTCTTCTCACAACCTTCAGCTGCACTGACAAGAGTTCTAATTCTTAGCTGAGCATAAATTCAGTCGCATGGCAACCTGCAATTACATCTGCCAACCGGAAAACTAGCAAACGTATCTTGCGTTTGAGTTTTCTATTAAAAACTGTAATACACTAGGAGAAAGCAAGCAAAAAGTGACCTGACTTCAGCTCACCAGTCCTGGTCTGATCCCGAAACTCTTTCTTGTGCAATTTCATACTAGACGTCAATGCACGGCTAAAACAAAGAGATTAGGATGCATATAAACATGGCTGAAGGCCAACAGAGGCTTATGCTGTATGGTGGCACAGGTCAGTAATGGATGTCCTGGTGCAAGAGCCTCTTTACGATCCTGGCCACCTGCCCAGTGAGGTTAAAACTGTTGATGTCCAGATGATTGTGCTGCCATCCCCTTTTCATAATGATGGAAACTACATCAGACAAGTGGTATATGTATGAAAGTAAAATGGTACTGTATTACCATGTGTTGTCGACCATGCACTATTGTAACACAAAGGTACTTCCTTTGACCAAACACCATGATATACATTATGCATATGGTAATCGAGTACTATAATATAATGGGCAACCAGGGCTAGTTGCATTGGTGTATTGTAATAATACTTCGTTACAGTACTTAAGTATTTTGTGGGAGTATCTGTACTTTACTTGAGTTTTTATATTTCAGACAACTTTTACTTTTACTACACTACATTTCCTAATTAAAATGTATACTTTTACTCCGATACATTTCCCCGAAGCATATTCGTTACTTACTACAAAATAGTCAGAAGTTGATGAGCAAGTGATGTAATGCTAAATTTATAAATAAAAAAATCTGTTCAGATGAACAAACAAACACTTACATCTTGGAGGGTATAAGTACATTTTCAGCACATTAAATTTTTTTGGGGTGTACTATTCTTTTAATCAGTTTAATAATTTATTTTAACTAATACAGTACATGATTAAAACTTATCAAATAAAATGATAAAAATGCAGAAGTGAAATACCTAATCATCTTTACTACACACCATTGCCCTCTTGAACTCGATCACACAGAGCACAATAAAACAAGCTTCAAGCAGAACCATACTTTTTTTTCATTCTAGTTCTGCTGTCTAGACATGAAGAGGCTTACAGATTTACACAACATAAGCTTCATATTACGTAGACAGTAACAGATGCCACAACTTCTTAATGATATTTAGTCTGCAGGCCGCATTCAATATAATCGTGAGATTTTGTATTTGGGCCATTTAAACTTAATATAGCATGGCAAGTCTTATGTTAGAACGCTCCATCACTATAGTTTATGCCTCTCAAATTCAAATCGCATTAGATATGTTCTTCATTAAAATATCAATATTTGTTTTGATAGAGTGTTGCAAAGTGTAAAACTTTCAGTAGGAAAGTATTTTATTGCCAGGTGTGGAATTATGGTATGCCGATGCCTTGATACAAAACAGATGACACTTTCCACAGATAGTGTATCATTTGGTGTCTCATCAATTTTTAAATAACTTTTTAATTTAATAACGTTTCTAATTTAATATTTTTAACATTTAATCCTTTTATTTAAGTCCAGTCTTTAATGTCAAATGACCCTTCTTCTAATTTTTAACAATTTTTCAATTCTTTGTTGAATAGAAAGTTCAAAAAGAACAGCATTTATTTGAAAAAAATAAATATTTTGTAACATTACAAATGTCTTTACTGTCACTTTTGATCAATTTAATAAATACTTGCTGAATAAAACATACATTTCTGTCAAAAAATCTTTCTGACCTCAAACTTTTAAAAAGGTAGTATACATTTTTTAATAGTACTGTATGTCCTTATTAATAACAAGTTTATTTTGTACCCTGTACAAGTGTCTGTCAGAATATATACAGTATATATTAAAAGAGGACAATACGGTATAAGTGAAGTATAAAATGAAAATAGGCTACATAAAGTTTAAATCTGTGTCGATACACCATTTGCAACCCAGATAGTATTTTACATTTAAGACATTAATACAATCTAGTAAACCGTTTTCCAGACAGTCTATATTAGTTGCTAATAAACCTGCATTTCATATTTCATGCTATGAGACACAAGAAGATATAATTATTTTCAACAGACTGTATCAGTTCATAATTACGCCCTCATTATTTTCATATTAAAACCTATCATTTAATTTTAGAGTACATGACCTCCTCAAGCTGCCAGCTGTCAGAGTATTTCCCTTTCATATGCCTCTAGATCATCTTCAACTTTCCTTCAGAATTAAACTGAATTAAAGCCACAGTACTCTAATACATTTGCGTCATTGGTAGTGCAGTGCTGCACCTCACAACACGTTTCGCAGATGTTCCCTGTTAAGAACCGTTCTGAAGGATGACAGCTTGCTGTACTTTAAACAAGTGCTCTTGACAAAGCTTCTCATAAGAGGCTCAACTCGGAGAAACTCTGACATTTTCACACAAACCTTCAACTTTCACATTCAGCCATTAGATCTGACAGCATACACTGGATTCTTGCTGCAATACTGACTTGTGTGTGTGCGCCGCATCCTAACATAAAATGTATTTTTTGTCCTTTTTTAAGTCATGTGGCACATGTACACACTCGAAAAGACAAAGAAATGTACAAAAGCATGGAAACGCATAGCTTTTGAACACAATGATGTGCCTGTGTTTATCTCTTGCGTATCTACGTCACTCTGCTTTATACACAGAAGTTCTCAATTCAACAAAGCAGCATGATGTCGTAAAGAGCTCTGCAATGCCCCGAAATAGACACAGCGCTTCAGAGTAAAATAAATGGCAGGAAGCAGAAAGTCTTTCTCACATTTTTTTTTTCAGTTCACAAATGCGTTGCTGTAGGCTGTAATTAACAATTATTTCTAGCAACATGCTCCAGCAATTAACTGAGAAATTGAAGAAGTGGTATATATTGTGTAATGTTTCACATTGAAAAACACTGACTAAAACCATTTACATTCATAAAGTCCATTGTTATATATTGTTTTAATTTCTCTCTCTCTCTGTAGCTACTCAATTAAAAGAATAGTATGACTTTTTTCCATGTATAGTTGTTATATAATTATATGTATTGTTAATAATTGTGTGTGTGTGGATAGTAGATCCTTTTATGCACCACTAGCAGTTCTGAAATGTTATGCAAATGTGATGTTAAACAATCTATAAAGGCAAGCAACATTTTGTGATGTTTTTAGTAATTCAGCTATTTTAATATATGTAGCACATCTACTTCTGCACGATATATATCAGCTGTATCAGATTTAGTATTTCATCTTTGTTCACTAATGTCTATAATGACACTGCATACTTCTGTAAACTGCACATCAGATCATTTGCCAAAAGTGCAGGTTAAATATCAACTAGCAATAACAGCTCTCATGCTGACAAAGGATTAGTGTCAGTAAAGTAATCATGCAAGGTTTATCTCTTCCAAGGACAGTTCATCGTCAATATTCAATGATTCCTGGATCTCTTCCCGCCAGATGTGTCTCTTCAGATGAATTCTAAGAAAGGTAGGGCTGGCAATCAACAAAGCATATCCATCGCTATTAAAAAGTGTATTTTTGACATTTGTCTCCAATTTAGTACTAATCCACTGTTTATGTGTATTGTGATTATTGTAAAGTTATCAAGATTTGCTCATGTACATTGAACTACTGACCTACACTGAAAAAATATGGTGTAGAAACAATTTTCAGAAATTGCTATTCATTAACTAACTAACTAATTAACTAATTACAAAAAAAAAAAAAACGGCAAGTAAATTTCAAGTACACTTGAAATTTAAATATTAATAATAATATTACAATTTCTAGTAAAATGTACATTATGAAAAATGCTTTTTCGAAGATTTTTGGAGTAAAGTTTACAAGAAAAAAAACATTTTAATCTCTCTAAATTGTATGTTTCATTTAATGTAAAACTAGCTATTTCTTGCTATTATTTGAGGAAATTTCCAGCAATTACTGAACAAAAATTGTTTCTACACACATTTCCAATAATATTTATTGAACTTCTCTTTAACTTTTTTTTAATCATTTTCTACAATGAAGGGTTATCATTTTAGCTACTACTTTCTACAAGATTTGAAAATAGAAAATAATTTGATGTAGTACTTGATTTGAAACAATTTTCTTTCAGAAATTGCTAGTAAATTTCACAATGAATTACCAATAAACGGCAATAACACATTGAAATAAACATGACATTTTGAATGAGATAATATTGAGATAATATTTTCTTGTAAAACCTACTCTAATAATCTAATAATAATAATAGTATTACAGGCTCTAATAATAGTATTTACAACTTTGAAAAATCTATTTTACAGTGCACTAAGAAAAAAATAAAATAAAAAATACAATCATGAAAAAATACCCTGGCAGTAAAGCTCCATTCAGAGGGTGGGGCTTTACAATGGGCACAATAAAAGTTATATTGTTATATTATTAAATATTAAAAACCCATGCACGTTACTAAGGTATTCAGAGTCCCAACTCTTTAGACTTTGGTGCCCTTTAATGTCAAACGAGACCCCAACACATCAAACTAGCTTGACTTTATAGCCAAGCAGTGCTGTCAAATGATTCATCACGATTAATCGTATCCAAAATAAAAGTTTTTGTTTACATAATATATGTGTGTGTACTGTGTGTATTTATTATGCATATATAAATACACACACATGCATGTGTATATTTAAGAAAAATGTTATTATATATTAAATATATGTAAATTAAATGAATATAAATATATAATATATAAATATTTTCAAAATATATACTGCATGTGTTTGTATTTATATAAACATAATACATATACACAGTACACATACATATATTACGTAAACAAAAACATCTTGGATGCGATTAATCGTTTGACAGCACTTAATGATGGGATGTTTCAGTAAAGTCCCAAAAAACAAGATAATGCCTAAAATCTGCATTAATTACACAAGAATTTGCTGTGCTGAACAACAGAGGAATGCACCGACATGCTGGAGTCTGTATTTGTGCTGAGAACCATAGGCATATTGTTGAGGGTGAAGGCGAGAGGCCAGAAACCCTCCCTGTATTGTACCTTTCTGCCTGAGCGCTACTGATCAATACAGAGGATGTTGACTAGAGGAAAAGGTGCTTGTGTGTAAATCTGTATGTTTGCACAAACCTCCCCAAGCAATGTGTTTTACATTTGTTACACTTAGGGGAAGAACAAGAGAACACTTTTATTCCACATCCATAGACTGAGGCAGCATGAACCGCGAGAGGGAGGCGGGACTGTATCCGACGGCTGTTAATTGTGTGTGTTTGCGTGCAGATATGTTGCAGGATAAACATGGTATGAGGCTTTGACTCAAAAGGTCACCATTCCCAGCACTCTCAGCTTCAAGCTGTAGGGCTTTGTATGAGCACTGCCACATCTGTCACAAGTAATATCCTACATGGGTATTACACAAAAACAAATTTAAAAAAAACATTAAAAAACAAAGACAGCTGCAAAATGGCAACATTAACAAACCATACATTGTTCAATTAAAGACAGTGAACAGCAGCATGGGTACATTAACATTGTTAATGTTGGCTCATTGTACTGTAAAAATGTCCATTGACTCACATCAAAGAGCAATGTCATTAGTGCTACATCTGTGACTAATATGCAGTAAATGAGTGCTGTACTTTATTGCTTTGATATATCATTTTCTGATTTGACGGTCATGTTCGTAAAGCCTTTGACCAAAATTACTAACTATGATCATTTAGGAAGCAGCCGAGAAAAAGGCTCTCTCAAAACCTGTTTGTCTGATACTTAAAGAAAAAAAAAGAAATAGCACCTAGTAAGTGTGTTTACATGCACTACATTATATTGTTTGTGCTTAATAAGCTGGAAAACGTTTAGGCAAACATTTTATGTAACCCATAAACAAAACACACACACAAAAAAAAAACACAAAACAAAACGCCTTTCAACAAACATCTGAGACTCTTGAGACAAACATCTAAAGCACTTGACTAATACTCTCTATATAAAATGATACAAAATACACATTTTAAATGATATAAATTAAAGATGCATTAAACTGATCAAAAGTGACAGTAAAGACATTTATAATGTTACAAAAGATTTCTATTTTAAATAAATGCTGTTCTTTTGAAATTTCTATTCTTCACAAAATCTGAAAAAAAAAATGTATCGTAGTTTCCACAAATATATTAAGCAACACACCATTTTAAACATTGATAATAATAAAAATAAAATGAAATCAGCATATAAGAATAAGCAGAATGCAGCTTTACCATCACAGGAATACATTACACTTTAACATATAATAAAACAGAAAATAGTTATTTTAAATTTCACATATTACGGTTTTGTTCTATATTTTAATTAAATAAATGCACCCTTGGTGAACATAAGAGATTTAATTAAGTTAGTCAAATTAAATAATATTTTTGACTTGAACAAAGCCAGTTAATTTAAATGCTTGGATGCACTGGACAAAACTGAAAGATATTTATTGAAATTGAAGAAAAACATATCAAACCTGTCAGTTTACGAAGCATGTCAGATTTTCACATAACGAAAGATTTTTATAAATCAATCAGACGTGTCATTTAAAGTGATGTCATCCCAACAGGATTAATTTTGTTAATTTCCTTGGCAAGCCTCACTCCACTACAGTACATACAGTAGTGAAAACAGCACAGTACTTTATTCACAGAAGAACATTGCTTTAAATTATTCTCTCCATGCAAAGCCTTTCATTATTCTCGGTGTCTCTCAAACAGGCCTTACAGGCAGAAGTAGTACACGCATGTGGAGTGGCTGGATGAACTCACCACCCATGTCTACTAGGTTAGATGTGGAGAGACTTAAAAGCACTTAGCGCATTTGTGACAAAATGGCACATTTACCTGCCAAGCCAGAGGTATTTGTTTTGTTAAAACAAAATTGAAGGTGCCATAATCACAATGCAATCATGCTGGTGAAAAACAGGCACAATGTTCGTTTTAAGTAAGAGTAAAAGAATTAGGAGAGACACCAAATTCTATAGTAAGAAAATCATAATTTGGAACCTTTTTTTGTTCACACAACTGAATTTGAAAGCCACTCTTCTGACTTTGAAAAAGGGGTCTATAACAAAAATCTAGGAATGTACTGTTTCATTCATGTTTTAAAAAAAGATTAAAGATTAAAAACATGTTTATAATAGAAGATGTGTATTAATCAGTGATGTTATTTTTAACAAACTAAAACTATTAAGAATTTTCGTTCATTGAAATATAAATATTATAAAATATATTATGTATTATATATTACAACGTATTACTAAAATTACAACTGAAATAAAAAATAATAAAGCTAAATGGAAAAATAAAAAATAATAATAAAATAAGACAAAAACACATACAATTGAAAACTAGCCTAACTAAAATTAAAATGTAAAAACATATACAATAAATACAATAACATTAAACCAAAATAGCCAATATATCCCACAATAAAGTTGCTTGGGAAGTTACAATAATCAATTAATTAATTATTATTAATTCATTAATTTGCTTGCTTGAGGATATTAATGTTCATAATATTATTATTAGTTATAGTGTACCACATATCACAATTCTTTTATCTAAACTAGTACAGTGTGTCGGCATTAAGGGCATAGCCCTTAAATGGTTTCAATCGTATTTGACAGACAGAAGTTTTTCTCTTCACCTTGGTGAATTTTCTTCATCTGCTGCCCCTCATTTTTGTGGCGTCCCCCAAGGGTCAATATTGGGCCCTATGCTGTTTTCTTTGTATATGCTGCCCTTGGGGTATATTTTTAGAAAACATAATATCTCCCTTCCACTGTTATGCGGATGATGTACAAATTTATTTGCCTGTCAAAACAAATGACAAAGCTTCATTTCTGTCATTACTTAATTGCCTGAGAGATTTAAAAATATGGCTGGGTCAGAACTTTCTTTGTTAATGAAAATAATAATGAAAATTATTTGTCTTAATGAAAATAAGACTGGGATTGTTGTGTTTGGTCGACCTGGGGATTTGAGTGCTTGTGTAGATGCACTTGGTAATTTAGGTTTGTATGTTTGTCCATTTACCAAGAATCTCTGTGTGATTTTTGACAGTGCTTTTAAATTTGAAATTCTGTTGTAAAAGCCAGTTTCTTTCAACTGAGACTGTTGGCTAAAGTCAAGACCCTTCCTGCCACGTAAGGAGTTTGAAAGTGTAATTCATGCTTTTATAACATCTAGACTAGACTACTGTAACTCTTTATATGTAGGTTTGGATCAGTCATCTCTTTAACACTTACAGTTAGTCCAAAATGCAGCAGCTCGGCTTTTAACTGGGACTAAAAAATATGAGCAAATTATCCCAGTCTTAGCTTCACTACACTGGCTTCCTGTCTGCTTCAGGATTGAATTTAAGATTTTATTGTTTGATTTTAAGATTTTAAAAGGTTGGCGCCTGCTTATTTAGCAGAGCTTTTACATGTCCACACTCCTGTTAAAGCACTGAGGTCGTCCAATCAGGTGCTCCTCGATGTTCCGAGAGCCAGGTTAAAAAATAAAGGTGACCGAGCTTTTTCAGTGGTGGCACCTAATTTGTGGAATAGTTTACCTGTACACATAA
>NW_015648505.1:273619-277674 GCF_001515625.1 Sinocyclocheilus rhinocerous
TTCTGTTGTAAAAGCCAGTTTCTTTCAACTGAGACTGTTGGCTAAAGTCAAGACCCTTCCTGCCACGTAAGGAGTTTGAAAGTGTAATTCATGCTTTTATAACATCTAGACTAGACTACTGTAACTCTTTATATGTAGGTTTGGATCAGTCATCTCTTTAACACTTACAGTTAGTCCAAAATGCAGCAGCTCGGCTTTTAACTGGGACTAAAAAATATGAGCAAATTATCCCAGTCTTAGCTTCACTACACTGGCTTCCTGTCTGCTTCAGGATTGAATTTAAGATTTTATTGTTTGATTTTAAGATTTTAAAAGGTTGGCGCCTGCTTATTTAGCAGAGCTTTTACATGTCCACACTCCTGTTAAAGCACTGAGGTCGTCCAATCAGGTGCTCCTCGATGTTCCGAGAGCCAGGTTAAAAAATAAAGGTGACCGAGCTTTTTCAGTGGTGGCACCTAATTTGTGGAATAGTTTACCTGTACACATAAGAACTGCTCAGACTGTTGGAATTTTTAAGTCGTTACTTAAGAGACACCTGTATTCCTTGGCTTTTATTTCGAGCTGAGCTAAGACATTGTGATGTTTTTACTGTATTTGTCTTGTTTGTGTGTGAGTTTTACCGGACATTGTTAAGCACTTTGGTCAACCATGGTTGTTTCTAAATGTGCTATATAAATAAAATTGAACTGAACTGAACATGTACCTAGAAGTTTACCCTCTTTATCAATTGCAAAGTTTCAACTTTAATATCTTTCTTGACTTATTATTTAATCATACTGTCAAACATTTAGAAATGTCTTTTATTAAAACTGTATGTATACAGTATACTGTACCTATATCATCAATAAAGGGATGGCAGTTTTTTTTTCCACATACATTTTTTTCTTGTATTCACATACTAAGCCAAACAGAAAGCAGAATGCATTACATACTGTGAAGTATTCTGAACACAGCCTATATTGGTCAAGCTTTAACCTGAAAAATATAGCAGATTGTGAAGCAGTAGGGTGCATTTCAGCTTTTTGCTTAATACTAACATGCAGTATGCAGATACAGCAGTCATAATTGCACAGCTTTGCATGGTAATCCACATATTTTTGTCATTTATTTGTTTTATCTAATTTCTCTCACTAATCTTGGTTGCAATATAAGAAAAGAATGACCTTTTCTCTACAGCTTAAATGCTATTACCTTAATGCCCTCACTTAATGCCTCGTTTAATTAGTTTGCTGATTGTCATGCTTCAGTAAAATATCTCTCCCATGAAATCTTTCTCTCACACTTTAAGAACAAAGTTGTTGGGCTTATACTTCTCACCGCGGGGAGATGGATAAAAGGAATCAGAACACGGAGCACAGACTCTTTAATCACAGAGCTTCCGGCTGTGCTCCTTTAAAGGGATAGTTCAAGTAAAAATGAAAATTCTTTCATCATCTGCTCACTCTCATGTCACTTTTGTGAAGTACAAACTGAAATTGATGTCATTATTCACTGATGATCCCAGCTCTCAAATGTCCTTTATGCTTCAATATGTTCAAACCTAGCGTGTTCATCTTAGCTGCAATAAATGTATTAAATTAATAAAGCTCACCTCCTTATTTTGTGGTGTGTGCATTTTGTCTCCGGCTGTATGCAAACAAATTGTGTGTATGATGAATGTAGCAGGAAAACTACGGTAGAAGACAAAATGTTCAATTAACAAATTGGCCTTTTTGTCATAAATTGTACGGCTTTAGGACACTTGGAATCATATGAATTACTTCTCTGGTAGTTTTTTGTCTTTCTTTTAGCTTGATAGCCACTTTTATGACTTTGATAAGAAGTCAATGACAAATAAGAGAGTCCACGTTAAATAAAAGTTGAAAGAAAAGTAAAAAAATAAAGTTTAAAACATGGGTGAAATACTCAGGAATGTACATTTTCTAGTAAAAATAAAATAAAATAAAATAATTAATTTGGTGAAACCGTCAAGTCAACTAACATACCAAAATTTTTTCTCAATAATTGAATAATTAATAACATATTTATCCTTACACAAACATCACAAATCATTAATAATTAATAAATAATAATAATAATAACAATAATAACAACAATAATAATAAGTTATTATTTTTTCAGTAATTAAAAACATGCTCATAATAGAAGAAGTGTATTCAGGTTATTGTACACAGTGCTTATTGTTTAACTATAATATAACTAAAGCTAAAACTACAAAAACAAATTGAGAATAATATTGCCTCAGCCAAGTTTGTCACAGTACTAAAATTATTAAAACTAAAACTGAAACAAAATACATTAAAGCTAAATAGAAGTATTAAAAAAAAAAAAAAAATGACAAAAGCACATAACAAAAGTACTAATAAAACAAGAAATACTACAAATGGAAAAGCAATATTTTCAAAAATATATAAAAATAAGATGCAAAATATTAATCAATACAATAACAGTATTTAAACAGTACTAAAGTAACACTCATATAAATAGCAGTTTTAAGTATTTTTGAATAAATTAGTAAAGCCATACAAAATATATGAGTGTCATGTCATTGACCCAAAGCACAGCATGAGCGTTTGTTCCATGTTCTCCATGCAAGCAATACAGTCATTTGGGTTTGGAAGAACATGAGCCTGAGTAAATGACAACATGCTAATTTTTGGAGAACTTTAACACCACCCCTCTGCATGACCAAAAATCACAGCGGCTGATGTGTGTCAGTCTAACACTTGCCCTTCTAATATGGAAGTGTAGTACAATCTGACCCTGAGCACCTTTACTTCCATAGCTAATTACTGTCCATCTCCATGCTGGTGCAGAAATGAATTATGCATTAGAGTAGGCAAAGCTTTTTCAGTGATACTTATCCATTATTAATGTTGAAGCCATTACACATTTTGTCCACTGCTCACATTTGGTTGCAACAGCACAGGCAATATTTTAATCTGCCACATCTGCTCTTTGACAGAGAGTGATATAGAAGGACAGGGACGTAAAGGCGAGCAATGCATCTAATCCAATGATGGAAATACATGCCATTCATTATTATAGTGGAGCCCATAATAGATCAAAGCACCAGAAACCTGCCGCCACCAAACGCGAGCGCACGTCTGGCATCTAAAAACCAGCCCAAGTGAAACAACAGCTGCCTTTTTCTTCATCAAATCCCTCGAATCATTTTTCTCAAAGCTCCGCCGGCATATTGTTGAACCTGCTCTGCATAATCTCTGCTAAGCTTTCACCTTTGCCATTTCCTCTGCAGCCCGAGTACAACATGGTTATACAGAGGGCAGCGTGATTGGCTATGTTTGTTCAAAAATCTAGTTTTAAACACATGTGAAATACTAAGGAATGTACATGTTAAATGAAATTTAAATGAAATTAAATTATTAATAAAAAATAAATTCAAGAGAAGTTTATTGAAATGTTATGAAAAATATAATTCATTGAAACCATCAAGTACCATAATAAAATAAAAATGTAATAATTAATAAATTTTTCCTTGTACCTTGAATACATGTAAGTGTATGCATCTTTGTTATTAAAATAAATAAATAAATAAATAAATTTTTCAAGGGTAAATGCATTTTTTTAAATATTAAGAATCTTTAATTCATTAATACAAAAAACGATTTAAACACTAGTGCTGTCAAACGATTAATCGCGATTAATCGCATCAAAAAAAGTTTGTTTACATAATATATATGTGCGTAATGTGTATATTTATTATGTATATATAAAGACACACACATACAGCATATATTTTGAAAATATTTACATGTATTTACGTGTACATATTTATAATCATATAAATTATATGACATATAAATATATTTAATAGGGCTGTCGCGATTCGTCGATTTTATTTGACTATTTGACTTCATTTTGCTCGCGTCGACTAACCGGCAAAATACCGGAAGTGGCGCATTTCACAGACGAGAATGTATAAAACACATTATTAGTCTGTTTTCCAAGGCTGCATGATATATTAAACTCATTTAAAAATAATTAAGCATAATTGTGAATTCACAAACGCTACGATTTAATTAAATAATTAT
>NW_015648505.1:278761-303444 GCF_001515625.1 Sinocyclocheilus rhinocerous
TATATATATATATATATATACACATACACACACACACATATATATATACATACACACACACACATACACATCTATATATATATATATATATATGTGTGTGTGTGTGTGTGTGTGTGTGTGTGTATACATTTTAAATAATTTAAAATGTTAAAATGTCTTGCTGACAAACGGGTAAAACATAGTGGTTTGAAGGATAGTGGCAAAGATTAGAAAATATTTAATTACAATTAATTCATTTTTGGGGTTGATAATGTCATCTAATGATACTTGTTGTAAATATATGTGACATGATTTTTTGGTATACAAACCACTGTTACACTGAATGACATTTTAGTGGGTGTTTTCTGTAAATCATGGTAAAAATGTCTGATAATGAAAGCGAAATGACAGCTGCCTCTTTCTTCGTCAAAACCATCGAATAATTTTTCTCAAAGCTGTGCCAGCACACTGTTGAACCTGCTCTACATAATCTCCGCTAAGCTTTCACCTTTGCCTTTTCCTCTACGGTACGAGTACAACATGTGGTCATACAGAGGGCAGCGTGATTGGCTGCGTTTGTTCGTGTCTCTCAGAGTAATCTTCCTCTAATACACTCATCCACATTCATGTCCTTTGTTTCTGGATTGCGCGGTTTCTCATTTTGCCTCCCTACTTTCTCTGTAACGTGTCAACATATTGTGTACAACATACAATTTCCAATTTGCACTATGAGATGAAAATGTAGGCCACAACTTGAAAGCTGTATCATCTCAATGCCTGGCAGCCCGTTAGTGAATCACGCTCACCTCCTGTTTGTACTGATTTGAAAAGAATAAATAGGGGGAAACAACATCAGAATGCAATAACACAGCAGCACTGGACACAGGTGAGTCACCAGCTTTCATGTATACGTCTTTCAAGATGAGATTGTAAGGAACGTCTAAACGCAGTTTTTGGCTCTTTTAGCTCAGATGGACTCAATGCAGCATGTTCACCACGAATGTGTTCAGAATTACACATTAAGAGGCTTTTATTCCTGTGGCTTCAGGAGAGAGACTGCAGGCGCCGCTTGTAACTCGTCTGACGGTGGCTGTGGGTTAGTGTGCTTGTAATGATCTAAGTGTTAAAATGAAATTTAATTACACAGTCATTGGGACATTCATCCCAAAGTGCACAGCGCTCGGCGTACACTGTTGGAGTAAAAAAAGTACAAAAAGACGAGTTGCTTACAAGGCTATTTACAGTCAGTCTGGCAGACTGTCATATTAGCAGTTGTGCATAGAATTAGAATATCAAAACAGCACAAAAATGCCTTGTACAGCTAATTGCATGTTTATACAAGTTGCTAGCAAATAAACAAACAAGAAAACAGAAAGCATGCCCTCATTAAAAAGAAAATAATTGGCATGGTGTCATACTATTTTAAAACCCCATAAAGGTCACATGAGGTCAGTCACCTGGAATAGGCCACACTTTTCAGATAGAAGAACAGTGATGCAAAGTATCAGTTAATTTGAGATTTGAGCAGCACTGGGCGATAACTAGACAGTGTTTTAGTAGTGTGATAGTAGGTCAGATGTTTTCAAAATTCTAGTGAGTTCCACTAACAAGCCGTTTAGGGTGAAGTGATGTGGGGCGAAAAATTGTTCATTATAATTTCTAAATACTGCTGTTTATCACTAAGTTTTGAATAATTTATAATGTCAACCTAATTTAGATCCTCAGTGTTTCTGTGGAAGATAAATTCTGCTCTACATACTTTAAGGAAAAGATAGTAGTTTTATTATTAAAGTTGAATAAAGTGATGCAGTGTAGGCCAACCTGGAAGCATCACCCTAGTACCCCCGACCAAAAAACAAAACAAAAAACAAAACATGATTTTCGTTTGGCATTTGGTGTATTGCAGAAAATAAACTCTGTACAACTTTGTATAAATTATAGACGTTTTTTTTTTTCATCAAGGTACGTACTTTTCGGAATTTTGAAGCCTAAATAAAATCGTCAGGCGTAAAAACCTAAAGGCAGCAGCTATTTGCACTAAGTATAAATAGTGATAGAGGCTATTTACACTAACTGTAAATAACAATTAGATGCTATTTACATGAAGTGAAAATAGCATATTTCGTAGTGATAGATGCTATTTACACTAAGGCCACATCCACACGAAGCTAGAGCTTTCCCTATCTGATCTTTTTTTTTTTCTCGTCTCAAGAAATATCTGCGTACACACGAAACCACGAAACCGACACAAAACAATGTAGTATACATGCCAGACCAGTATGTGGCGCTGTAATTCTGCCACAGAGATACACTAAAAATGGAGAAGACGACTTGGACTATGCGCATAAACCTTGCATGCTGTATACAAACGAACATGGAACAATACATTTATTAATCTGTGTTAATGTTAGTTAATAAAAAGACAATTGTTCAGTGTTTGTTCATGTTGTTGTTGATGTTACACGTGACATAGCGGTGTCTGACTAGGGTCGAGACGTGGGGTGATGACATTATCGTTTCACAAAATATACGGATTGGTTGTACACACGAAAACGCAGGTTTCGTTTTCAGATTTATCCACTCTGGGACCCGGTTTAAAAAAATAGCGGTTTCACGCTCCCAAAACGCCGGATCCGTCTGGACGAAACGCCAATACGATACAAATTTTTTACGTATACAGCTAAACGTGTCTCCGTGTGGACAGGGTCTAAGTGTAAATAGCAATTAGATGCTATTTACACTAAGTGAAAATAGCATATTCTCTTAGCGATAGATGTTATTTACACTAAGTGCAAATAGCGATGAAAATAGCTATATTTTTAGCGATATGCTATTTACACTAAGTGCAAATAGCTATAGATTCTATTTACACTGTTTAAATAGCTGGATTTTCTGATATTTATACTATTTAATGCAAATAGTGGCAATTATCTACACCTCAGTATTGTAGAATATTATAAGACAGTATGCAATAATAACGTATTGAGTGTAAATTATAATTTTTATTCAAATTATTAAATGGATGCCACCTTTTTGGGACAATAAAGCCCTCCCTACACCTACCCTAACCCTACCTTACATTTTATTTACAACTTTTTGATTATTTCCTTAATTTTTCCAATGAGATATGAGATTTGAAAGGGAGGAAAAAAAGTTCAGCAAAAGGCTATAAATGTACTGCACAGTTGCATGATTTCAATGTCACCACCATCAGCTTCGGACAACTCCTAAAAATCTAAAAAGTGGAAAACGGAGTTTGTATAGCTACTTTTAGCTACTTTTTATTTGAAACTTTTCTAGTTTAGCTTGGCTGTAGCCCAAGTATTTTACATTTCAAATACCTTGTAGCTTGACAAGCTACAGTGTTAAAGCATTTCCCCCGACAAATGTTTTGAGAGTAGGTTATCATTCAGTCCATCGAAGCAGTGCAGCCTGGGACTGTTCTCATAAACAACAGCGCAGAGGTCAAGCTAGGCTAAGCTCACTCTCACCCTCTTCACCCACAACTCAATCCCACAGATCACTTGGGCTTTCCACCTCACTTTACTCCACTTCTCACTGCAGCTAAACTGAGCTGAGATGCTGGATTCTAACAAACTCTTTAATCTTATATTCAAGACAGGAAGGAATAAAGACAACCTTTTGTTGGATTGCAAAGGACGCAATGGCAAAAATATAATATATCTACATCTAATATGCATCATTACCACCAAATGAGGGTTATTTTTTAGGATTCTTTACCAAAACAAAGTCTCTGAGAACCAGACACCTTGCACTTCTGGAGACTCCAAGTACAAGCAGTTTTGGAAAATGGTTGTGCTGGAGACTAAAGGGTTCCTTATGGTTTCACAACTAATTCTTTACCTTAATTCTTATGCAGTTAACGTTTTTTCTTCTCCGCCTGTTTTTTTTTTCCGGATCATGCCAATTCTAGTGCTGCATTAGTATCGCATCCTTCTTGTGGGCATTTAATAATTTTTGACTTTTCAGTCTGAGGTTAATCTCTTTTTTTTTTTGGCTCATTTTATCTGTAAAAGAAAACTTGCTTAATAATTATGCACACCTGAATATAAGGAGTTTTTCACTTCCAGCCTTCATGGACATCACTTATTATAAATGATTAAATACAAGATTATTAGTAGCTATTAAGATTGAAAGTTTGGAATTGGTTAAATGTGCTTGGAAAAAAAAAAAGATCAGAATATCAACTTGCATAGTAATTATGCATGCACTGTATATCAAAATATAATAAACAATTTTTTAAAAATGCTGAAGAATCACTTTCACAAAATGCCTCGTTTCATTTCATTGAATTTCAATTCCCCAAATCAAATCTCTGTTATCCTCACTGTAAATGTCAAAAAGTTTAGATAACCTTTAGAAAACCCAACATATATTTAATACATGGTATAAGATGTGGCAGTAAAATCAGAAACATGTCGATCCCATCCTATTTCAGCATCAATGATTACGTCTTTCACAGTAGCTCAACTGATAGAGCATTACCGACGGCAAGGTCATGGGTTGATAAAACTGATACCTTGAATGCACTTCAAATCACTTTGGATAAAAGTGTCTGCCAAATGCATAACAAAAACGATAAAATTTGACATTTTCAGGAAAGCAATCATAGCTTGATATCTTCTGAGTCATACTGGATGGGTCGTGCTGCAAATACTTGAGGTGCATTTTCTTCAGCATACCAGCTACGGCCCAGTTAACCAATCAGATTACCGGTAATTTCTAGTGCACAACACACCAAGCTGCGCAAACAAATGAGTTTCATCTGTAGCTAATTGGCCTCTCCAGGGAATCGAGAGCAGAGACAGTAAAAGGTGCTTGATAATGAGGACAATTCCTACGCCTGGCCTGAGTTCCCTCATGTTGCGTCATTCGCATCTCATTGCACTGCGGGGCCGTGACCTTTGGCCAGCTCTTATTAACTTAGTCTTGTTGAACAACTTTTCTGACTGACTGACTAATTACATTTTCTGCTGTCTTCAAAATTACGAGTCAAATGAATGAGCATAGAAAAGGTTCTCGTTAGTGAACTTGAGTTTTCACACGTTTAAAATAACCTGGAGGAAAGAAGCATGTAAAAATATGGAATGGAATATAGCATACCACTACTATTTATCGTAATGTAAATTAAACCCAAATGAAAACAACCATGTGCTGCAAAACTGAATAAAGAAATCACTGGATACTAATCAGCACATCATCTGCAAACGCTGCCCGTAACATTTCTTTAGTTTGTAAGACGAACTAAAATGTTATGATTAACTGACCATTTTAACTTTCTTTCTTGAAACACAGATTGACACATTACAGCTGTTATTTTCCATAGATATGAGCATACAACAAATACTTAATACTAATAATAATAATAATAATAATAATAATAATAATAAATAATAAATAATATGACTAAATCCTAAATAATATGTGTGTATCTGCCTGATCTGTTTGCATTCAACACTTTTGAACAGAGAAATAAACAAATAAATAAATAAATATTATTATTAATGTTGTTGTTTATTTATTTAGTTTTTTAAATGAGGCTCTTTTTTCATTATGATATCAAGGAAATTTAATAATTTATTTTGACCTTATGTCCTAACAATTTCAAAAATATCAACATTAATATTAATTCAGAAATGTATTTATTAGATACGACAGAAGAAAAAAAATAATGAAATCATGTCATTGACCCAAATAATGATTAGTTTGTAGTCTTTTTTTTTTTTTCCTTTTTGGAGGACTGCAGTATAAATATACAGTTCTAATATGGAAAATAGAATATTCTGCATAAGATTTTCTTTTATGTTTCATGGAAATAATAAAATACTAAGCGGTTGGGATGGCATGGGGTGAGTAAATGATATAAAACCAAATAGTGCTGCTACAAGTACACAAAATCCCTCTTTGATCTGTTTGCTTTGTTTGTCGTCTACACTTCGGAAGAGGAAAAGTCAGTCTCCTTTAGAAACTCAAGTAAAAATCAAGATGAAAGCACAACGTGGTCAGAATAAGAGATAAGCATGACATTTATAAACGCTTCTGTCGTTATTTGTTATTCAGCAGAGCTCTTTTTATGACAGTCGCCATCAATGATAGTGTGCCTTGCATTTTGAACACTTGATAACACACAAACTTTCAAAAACTATGAACCATTAACTTCTAGATATAAATGTCTGATATTAGATTTCCCACACCATGGTTCTCTCTATTCATATTCTGTAAATGAATCCCAATACACTGCAGTGCATTAATTCAAAAGATTGATTTGTTCTGCAGTTAATGCAACAGACAGAAAAGCCATTTTTCTCAGTTTCAGGCGATATGCATTATTGTATTTTTGAAAATACGAGCACAACAGCTGTCTTTTTTGATGCTATTGACAAAGTAGTTACGATCGTGCGCCAGTGTAAATATAGCTAGTTGTACAACAAGGTGGCTGTTGGCTGAGGAAAAAAGAAAGAACGTTTGCCGAGTTGTTTCGAGTCATCACCGCGGTAAATGAAAAGAAAGGCGCTGGAGTGCTAGCAGAATGTTTCACGTCAAGGACATTCTCAATTGGGCTCAAGCTTCAAGCACAGACTGTTATTGTGCGTGCCGCAGGTTTATTGATCTCCACTGGTTTCCCAAAAGGTAAATTTATTCTCTGAACTGTAAAAGCAGTCTAGTTGTAGCCACAGGCCTCAGAAAGCATGTGCAAAACAACCTGCACGACAGTCTGGCTCGCCGACAGGCTTTCTTTGAGTTGCACAATGCATCAGGTAGCTTCCATGAGGTAATTTATCTGTCGGGCCACATGTTGGAACAGAGTTTCCCCACCAGCATCTGCCGACCACCCCCGAACAACGGCCTGGCTTCAATCCATCTTAGGTAAAGAGCTTTAGGACTGCAGAATAAACATATTCTGGTCATCCTACTTTCTCACAATGGGTCTCACTCACTAATAATTTCACAAACGCATGCTATCAGTCAATCCATCGATCCATCCATCTTCAAAATTAAGGTTTCAAAGGATTCTTTGTTTTTGCAACAAAAACAAAGAATTACCATTTTGGGTTCCACAAAGAACCGTTTTCATCATAGTCTAAAGAATATCTGAATAATCAAAAAGTTTTTTTTGCATTCTAAAAAAATGTTTTGTGCAATGGAAAGTTCCTAAGGATGTTAAAAGTTCTTCATGGAACCATACATGCCAATAAATAAGTCTTCAAATATCATTTAAAATTGTATGTGCTTTACATTAGTATATAAAAAAACAAAACAATAATGCTATTTTAAATATTACAATATCTGTAAATCTTACAATTATCATTTACCATTTTGTGTCATTTTCATTAGCAAACTACATTTTACCATTAATAATAATATTTTAAATGAAAAATCTGGCAAATATCTTTTACCATGTAATGTCCTTGTCATTAG
The DNA here is from genome assembly GCF_001515625.1 of Sinocyclocheilus rhinocerous. NCBI lineage: Eukaryota > Metazoa > Chordata > Actinopteri > Cypriniformes > Cyprinidae > Sinocyclocheilus > Sinocyclocheilus rhinocerous. Next base: position 286,181 of record NW_015648505.1, read on the forward strand.
GAAAAATACATAAAATAATGATATTTTAGATATGTGACCCTGGACGACAAAACCAGTCTTAAGTCGCTTGGGTATATTTGTAGCAATAGCCAAAAAAAAACATTGTATGGGTCAAAATTATCGATTTTTCTTTTATGCCAAAAATCATTAGGATATTAAGTAAAGATCATGATCCATGAAGATATTTTGTAAATTTCCTACCGTAAATATATCAAAACGTAATTTTTGATTACTGATTTTGAAGCATTGTTAAGAACTTCATTTGGACAACTTTAAAGGCAATTTTCTCAATATTTAGATTTTTTTGCACCCTCAGATTACAGATATTCAAATAGTTGTATCTCAGCCAAATATTGTCCTATCCTAAGAAACCATACATCAATGGAAAGCTTATTTATTCAGCTTTGAGATGATGTGTAAATCTCAATTTCGAAAAATTGACCCTTATGACTGGTTTTGTGGTTCATGGTCACATATTAGGGATGTGCAGATCTGACAAGTATTCTTCACCATGTTATGTTCAATTCATGGCACATTAATTGCCACAATTAATAATAGTAATATTTTAAATATCAGGATATCTGCTAATCTGACTAATACAATTAACCATGTTACGTTTTTTTTTTTTTTTTTAATGAACCAGTTGATCTGATTCACAATTCTGACTCAATGATTCATAAACTGGACTGACACGGTTCTTGACTTGCTGACTCACTGGAGTGTAAGATTATCAGTGAATAATGACTTTAATTCTTCATTGTCTGACTTTAAATGCAGTGTACAAATCAATTGTACTAATTGTACGAGTCAACTTTTATAATACTTTTATGAAGGGTTTTTTCCTTTATGGACATTTTTTCACTATAAAGAACCTCTTGCACAAATGGAAGGGTTCCATGGATGTTAAATGTTCTTTGTGGAGCCATTGATGCCATGTCTTATTTGATTCAAGTGGGTGAAACTTGAGAACTTTTTTTTTTTGGAGCCATTTATTTTCAATGAAATGGTTGATCTCATTCACAAATCTGACTCAATGATTCAGAAACTGGATTGACCTGGTTCTTGCATCCAAGTAGTCCAAATTAAGCCATTAATAGCTCAATGGAGAGCAAGATTATCACCGAATAATGACTTCAGTTCTTCATTTTATGTCTTTATACAACTTAAAAATACAGTGTTTGAGTTATTGGACCACTTTTATGATACTTTTATGGTGATTTTTGTCTTTTTTGACTCAGTCATTATGAATGTAGCAATGGACAAGAGCTACAAATCTTGTGTTCCATGGTAAAAACAAATACTAATAAAAATGACAAGACAGGAGTTTATCCCTTTAAAAAATATGTAGTTTGAGACTGATTACATTCCCTGATATAATAAATACACAGTTCTTTGTAAATGACTAGATGCCAGCACAGAGACATATTACAGCTAATTAGCAACTAATTTAGTGCTCAACTCATTAACTTTCTTATTGGTCTCAGGTTAAAAACCAGTATTTTTTCACACAATAAAATGATTTGATAGATACAATTAAGAAGCAGGTTCTGACAATGTTAAGCGCATTACACATGCCTAATCATTTTACCATTAACATAATATCTCATCCAACACTTAATTTAGAAAGTTAGACTTTGTCAAAGTCCTGGTTCATGACCCTGATCTATTTCTGCACTGTCTAATGATCACCATATGCTAAAATAAAAATTAAAAAAAGTGCCAAAGGAAGCCCGCAAGCCGGCACTATTAGCATTGCCATGGTGTTTTTCCATTATAGCCTTGATATCTCCCTCCACCAGAGCACTCCTTTTACTCTAGGCTTTCATCTGTATTCAGTCCGTGTTTTGTTGATCATGCACAGCCGGTACACGCAGACAATCATCATGTATCTCACAGCCTCAGCACTGGGGATTTGCTATATAGACCTACTTCTCACCAACAGACCCCCCAAAAAATCAAGAGAGTCTGTTAAATCCCATTCTGTTAATTCTGTTAAACCCCATAATTGGCAAGCTGCTTGCTGTGATAGATTGGCATATGAAGAAGTGATTTATACAACTTGCACAGGTACAGTTTCAGTTTCTGCCAACTTCAGGAGAAGAAAACAGAGACACTCTCCATATCTTTACACCACATAAGGCATTTGAAATCTACACTACGAAACCATTTCCACACTGTAAACAAAACAAAAACGATGCGCAGTGCATGTGTGTATAAAAACAGATGGAATTAAGTGCATCTCAAATGCATTTTTGCAATCATTTTCAGTTTGGCTCACTGACATATGACTTCATAGCATCTGTTGTAAAAAATAAATGAATTTTAATGTCACACTAAAGTGTCACACACCATTACGCACATATCAGTTGAGCTTCTACCTAGGCAAATTATAACACTAGACTAGAAATTACGCCTGTACATAAATATTTCAAGAGGAACAGACTCAGAGTTTAACTTTTAAGTGCCATGGATTTCAGACGTTTTAATTAACAACAAACACGGTGCAAAATGTGCACCAAACTAGCTGAAAGTAGACTGATTAGGTACAGGTGTTTGGAGGGCTCTTTTATTGCATTGCTTTCACCAAGCCAGCCAAAAAATAATGATAATTTTAAACACTCAGAAATGACCATACTATCACAATGGTTTTCTGAATATGTTAACAGTGTACCTTCTCAGAAATCGAATTTCCAAAATGGAAATGTAACCACAGAATACTATGCTTTAAAAGTACCATGGAGTAAAATGTAGTATAACTATGGTAATCATTTAATACTGTGGTATACAGTATATCAAAATTCCATGATATTACCACCTGATAAAATTATTGTACCATGTTACCACCACAGTATACATTTTGATGAAGGGAACTTTTAAATCAGAGGAATTTTCTATAGAATACTCTATAATCCTCACATGTTTTGACCCTCCATTGTCCACAACAACACTCCTTTTCTGTAAATTTCAGACTCCAGAGGTTTTAACAGCTGAATTTTCATTTAGGTGCCCACTCTTTTAACCAATGAATATACATGAGTTTTCAAGTCATTTGTGATTCACTAAGAATTTTTACTCACAATCTCTACCTGATAAAATATTTTAGAGCTTGGCATAACTAGAAAATGCATATTCATAAAATGTCCATGGAGTTTTAAGATTTTATTCATTTTCATGACTTTTCCAGGTCTAGAAATCACACTTTTATAATTAGGCTACCTCATATATCCAGGACAGTTGTTGAGAAGGAGAACGAATATAAGAAATATACATGTATTATTATTATTATACTGCTTTAGCAAATTTTAATGTTTTTTTTGTCCTTTTTATTATATTTATATATATATATATATATATATATATATATATATATATAGACAATAATAATTCTTGAATTACCACAAAAAAGCATACAGTTCAGAAGAAGATATTCAGACTGAATACTTGTGCTGCCTTCATGTTCTCCTGGGAAGTTCCTATTTATGAGTCCAGAAGTGGTAATAACGACATAATGTGCTTTCTAGTAATTGTGGTCAGAATAAAATGGATGTGTTTGGCAAAGTCATATTTATTCTCTCTTTCTCACTTACTGACAAATTCAGCCAGTTTTAGTGCTAATGCAACAAAATGAAGAGTAAAGGATGCAAGTTAGGAGTGTAACTGATGCTTTAATGTATTTTAATCATGAATTCCATTCTTGTGCTGCCACTGAGAATGATGGGTAATGCAGTTCTGTTGCACAAGCTTGTCGCCTCGTGAACAGCTAAATTAGTAGGACTGCTTGGCAAGCTTTAGAGATTTTCTTTATCTACAGCACACAAAATGTGTACAAAATGAAATGTACACTGGACATGCACAATTAAAACATAATTATGACCCATTAGCATTTGTCATGATTCTCAAAGTAATTGCAACATTTTAATGGCTTTCATTTATGCTTTTCTTTTCTTTTTTTTACTCAGGCATAAGCTGAAGGCATGGATTATTCATTATGGTGATTTTCTTGAATTCAGTTTTTCCCATAAAAGCTGTTGTTTTTAGTATGGCATAGCCTTTCTTGTTTATTTTTTTTATTATTTTGTTTTATTTTACAAAAGCAGTGAGTGTTGCAACACCGATCACAAATTTTCATAAAATATTAATTTTCCAAGATAGTGTCCAAGATGAATAATAATAAATTAAACATTTTTATTCCTTGCTCTTATTTTGATTATTTGTATGATTATGTTAATTAATTGTATGTAAAGCACTTTGAATTAGCGTTGTGTATGAATAATAAAATTAGTAATAATAATATTAGTGTTAATATTCATGTAAATATTTCAGAAACCTTGTATTACTCATGTATTTATTAAGAGTATTATTATTATTATTATAGCAATAATGTGATGAAAATGAATGAATGAATGAATGGGGTTTCTTAAACATTTACATTTCACAATAATAATATTAATTATCTTTTATAATACTACTAATAATAATAGTAATATTACAAGTCGAATGACATTTATTACCATTGAGAACGACCCACATAGACGTAGCTTTCTTTGCAGTAATACATGGTGTATCCTCTTTTTGAATGAAAATGGATGTTTTTACATAGCAGTCCATTTATAGATGGAAAACTGGGAGTGTTAACTTCTTCGCAAATCAATTTCATAATGAGAGGGTGGCTTTATATTTATCTCAGCCATCCCCTCATAACCCTGAGGGATGAGGACCGAGCGTAGTACATCTCCACTGTAAAACTCTCATCACCACGTGTCATGTCTAGACTGCTGTCGATCGCTGCGACTTTGTTTCCTTATCACACAAATAAATGAGGTTTTTATTGACTGGCAGACCTCCCTAAAGTGGGTCTGCTAGTGATGGTGGCAAGCCTGCAGGACAAATAACACCATGTGGCAGTCAATAAAGTGAAGATCATAGAATTTTTGCACCACTGTTTTAGCCAGCGGTGCTCGGTCAAAACACATAGAGCATTGCCTCTAAAAATAATTCAATCATTACTTGCTCACCCAAAATGCATTAGAGCATGGCCTATTGCCTGAAACGAAATGTTTGACCACTGGTTGGGTGATGTGGCTGTGGGGGCGGAGAAGGATCAGGGCAAACAGCAACTGAGGAAATTACTGCAGAAAAGAGAAAACACGTAAAAAGAAAAGGATCAAACCTTTCGGAGAAAGAGAAAATAAGAAAGGCCGAGAATTGCTGCTAGAGAAAAGCTGGTTAGTGATGCATGCTCAGCCTTTTGCCGTTTCTTCAGATTAACCTACAAAGCTCATCCAGAGAGAGAGAAGTGAGGTCTTCACAGCAAGGCCAAGACCTTGGTGATCTTAAAAAAAAACAAAAAAAAACATTGAATAAGTTGGTCGTTAGAAACTATTTGAAATGTCTGATGCTGGGTGACAAAATGCCACCAAAAGAGAAAAATGAATATACGATATGAATAGAATATTATGAGGTGTATTCTTCATTTTATTAGCACCAAACGATGAAAAACCAATGTGCTTACAAAGAATTGCCACTCATTTTTTTTATTTTTTATTTTCTATATACCTCTTCCATGTCCAGATGAATGCAAACAAAATAACCTTGAACCGGTCTAAATAACCTTAAACCAGAAATGCCTGGGTCATAATTCACCATATATTCAAAAGAAAGAAAACACCAATTTGTATTGATAAAATGAAGCCATTAAGATTTTAATTACATTTTTATTAAGGAATATACCATATATATATATATATATATATATATTCACTGTATTCACAAAATAACAAATGTCAAAAAAGTTATACATAAAAAATAAAAATAAAAAAATGAAAAATGAAATGTAGGTTTAGCACCGACAGACCTTTATTCACTGTATTCACAAAATAACATACATTTCAAAAAATAATATTTAATTTAATTCATTCCTCAGTTCCTCAACTACCCATTCTTATGTTGTTTTAAAGCAGTATACTTTTTCTCTTTATGGAATCCACAAGGAAAAATGTTACAATGTTCAAGCTACTTTTTTTTCATATATTAAAAGTGAATGTTCACCAGAGTCGGTCAAAACAGCATAAAAGTAGTCCATACAAGTGATAGGTGTGATAGTCCATGTCTTCTGAAGCCTTATGCTATCTTTGTGTGAGAAAAATAAGCTTTTAAATCATCATCTTTTTCATGTTTTAATATATTCACACCAATGACATGCTCATTTTGATATTAATTATGCCAAATGTCACTGGTGCCTCATAACTGATCACGATGGGCCAAATGTTAATTGCACATATTTAAATCACACAGACTGCATGTCTCATTATGAATCATCAATAAGTTCTCACTGATTATGTAACATATGGCATCAGAAGACTTGGAATCTAGCATACAAGTCATACGGACTACTGATCTGGTACTTTTTTATTTAATACTTGACATTCGCTCACCAGCAAATGCATTTCGAGAATTAGAAACATTCGCATGGGATTTATCTGAGATCTGGGAAGGTGATAAAATCCGCATTTATATCATTCATTCTGAGCAATGAAAAGTGCAAAATGCTCTAACACAGTCAGTCAAGTTGATAAACTGACCAGCGTGCAATGAAATCCATGGCTTGGATGCTAATCCTGGATCCAAATTAGAGAGACTCACTAATAAACTCAGCCTCCGAGCAATGAACACACTTCCCTCTGCCCAGGCAACTGTTTCTAGTCTTTTTTTTTTTCCCCATGAGGAGTTAAAGGATGAGAACTTCTGAGACTAAACAGATGTGCTAAAGGCTAACAATAACCTCAGGAGATGCATAAACAAGGCTAACTAGAGGTGACAGCCAGCTCAAAATATTGAGTAATTAAGCACTATTAGACGCAAGGGAAGCCGGATAAATGGGAAAATGTCAACGTTTGCTTTTATGTAAATGAGACTCTAATATAGCCCCCCTACTGTCATAAACCCCTCTATCCGTACAAGCCACCAACTCCTGCTTAAGTAATCTCTTACTCCTTCAACTCAGATTTAATATTCATTTAGGGACTCTTGAATGCTGTTGTCGTGTGAAGGCGCTGGTGATTCTGTCACTGCGGACAACAAAAGATTTGGATGGGTTTGTAATCACGTCAAGGCCAGATGGTTAAATCCACCAGATAAGACAGAACAGCGGGAGACGATCTGACATTCACTTTTATGATAACTACAAGGGACTGGGACATGCAAAAGAGAATGTGCAAATCAAAAGATTTTGATTCAGATCACAATCAGCGACCTTCATAACCTGATTTACAGATGAACCTGGAGTTGTGTTTAATTGCAGGGAGACACAGCTGAATGTACCCGACATTTTAGGTATGAGAAAAAATTGACAGTGGGGAATGGGTCTGGCTTGTCAAAAAAAAAAAATCAGATTTTCTGAAATTCTGATTTCTGATTATAAGGTTAGATATTTTGTATGTATCTTTACCACATTTGTACTAATTGACTAAGTAAAATAATTAGTTTTGAAAATAAAATAATGAAAATAATTTCTGTTTAATGTTATTTAACCTATAATGTACATGAACAGAACTATTTGTAACAATAACATTAACCCAAACTACCTCAGATGAATAATACTGCTTTAAAAACTTAGATTCTATAGTACAGAATACCTTTCATGTTCATATGGTAGTAATTGGAAAATGGAAATATGCCTTAATGACAATAATTATGCACTGATACCACTTGCTGCTGCTGCTGCTAATAATAATAATAATAATAATAATAATAGTTTAATATTGTATGCATATCTAAATTGAACCTACTAAATTAACTAACTAAACTTTTTTTTTTTATTCCCATGAATTGTTTGTTAGTTATATGATAAAATAATTGTAATGTAATTAAATTATATGTAAGTTATCGCAATTAAATTAAATTAAATTAAATCAATTGAATTCAATTCAATAATTACTTGAATGAGTGTACTTTACTCCAAATAACCTTAAATTAAATTAAATTAAATTAAATTAAAATTAAATACTTGAATGGGTGTACTTTACCCCAAATAACCTAAAATGTATATGCAATGTAATGTTTCATGTTTTCTTAAAGTAAATTTAAAATATGGAAATATGTCTGTGTAATGGAAATACCACACAATGAATTATTACAAACCCCTGGATACATATACTCACTGTCATAGTCATTATTTCACTTCCCAAGGTACATGCAAGAGTACAAAATAAACAAACAAACGAAAATGAAAATGCCACCAGCCAAAAAATACTAGCAGTCAACATGTCTGCTGAGGCCACAAGCTCAGCCACTAAAAGTTGACATGAGTGACACATTTTGTACTCTTGCATGTACCTTGGGAAGTGAAATAATGACTATGACAGTGAGTATATGTATCCAGGGGTTTGTAATAATTCATTGTGTGGTATTTCCATTACACAGACATATTTCCATATTTTAAATCAGAAATCCTCCAGAAGCCGTCTTGCTCTGGAGGATTTCTGATCCCATTTCAGAAGAAAACACCAAAAACGCCATTTAAGGGGATAGTTCACCCAAAAATGAAAAGTCTGCCATCATTTACTCACGAGACTCGACAGCGTTATATGATGAACAGATTTAATTTAGGCTTTTATTCATATATTTACATTGATCAGCAAACATAAACAGAAGCTCAACCGTACTTGCTTGAAGCAGAAAATTGAACATTCTGTGTGAGAAGGAACCTGATTGGTTCTCATGCATCAAGCATGCTTGAGCTTCCCTTTGCCATAACCGATGTGTGCGTTGATTAATGTTTATATGTGAATAGAAATTAAATCTGTTCATCATACAAAGCGATCGAGTCTCTTCAGAAAATTTCAGAAAATACAGATTAGTTTTACAAACCCTTTGTGAACTTTTTGACGCGTCAAAAGCCACTTTTCCACCGTCAAATAATTTAGCATGCTATTGAATATGAACTGTGGCATCAATGAATATGTATCTTGAGTGATATTAGTCATGTGAATGATCTCTGTCATATCAGAATGTTAATTATGTCCGGACTGAATTAGTATTGCCCTGCATTGAAGTCCCATGGGAAATTCATGCAAATGCATTTGCCTTCCAGTTCCTATTTCATGTGTTGCAGCCACCATAAATTAACAGCATGAGATTAGACATTTCCAGTTGACTCCGTTTAGAGAAAGCAGTGCTCACCTCACCTCCTGCCGTGTGACCAGCGAGGGACGAGGTCCAATCAGAGCTAATGCTGCAGCCGCAGGGTGGCCACTGGTTGAATTCCATTATTACAGGCTTTAGCAAAATGTAAAATTGAAAAATGCAAAGTCAGTGGGGGTTTTGGTAGTTTCACAGGGAGTCGAGGGTACTGTACGTAAGAGGCATTAACTGTGAGAGCGAGGCGCCGGGCAACACACACATCTGACTTAGGCTCCAGTGTGCTCCACAGCTATAAAAAAAGGTACTTGGAGGTTGTCAGGGCCGCAGCAAAATAGAGATTAATAGATGCATAATGCTCTTAAATGATTAGAGGTAAATTGAGCTTTATTGCTAGAAACTGTTATGGATGCATAACCGTTATTGAGTTATGCAACTTAGCTGTTAGAGTATTCACAAAAGAGATGTCAGTATAAAATGACATGCCACTAGTTTGTCAAATAAATGAAAGAAATCTCTAATGGTCACCAACACTTAATTTACCTGATTTGACAGTAAAAACAAGCTTAAAAGAACTTTTATTGTAACTTTGATTTTATTAAAGTACTTTATTCCTGCAATGCAAAAGCTGAATTTTCAGCATTACTCCAGTCTTCAGAGTCATTATCCTTCAGAAGTCATTCTAATATGATTTGCTGCTCAAGAAACATTTCTTATTATTAACAGTATTGGAAACAGTTGTGCTGCTTAATAATTTTGTGGAAAGCAAAAAAGCTATTTTTTTCAGATTATTAACGTTAAAAGGAACATTTATTAATTTATGGTATTTATTAATTTACTGATTAAATGATTGGAAATAGAAATATTTTGTAACATTATAAATGCCACCTTAGATATGCATCCAAGCCGAATAAAAGTATTATGTAAAAAAAAACCTGATCAAAAACTTTTATACTTTTACAAACTTTTATGCCCCATACTTTCTTTTTAATGATGCTTTTATTTTAACTATTTTATATGTACTGTATAACTTCATCATATGGCAAATGAGGCCTGAAAAAGTGTATTCTTTATATACATATACACCAACTCTGAACATTGGATCATATTCTCACTGTTATTCGGTGCGTTTCCCAGATGTAGTCAACATCTGAGGTGGATCAAAAAAGTTCATCAAAGTTGTCCTAAGACAAGAACGCATTTTGGTTTTAGGTTTTAGGGCAACTTGGATGAAAGGTTTTGATCCACTTCAAATGCTGACGATATCTTTTAAAAATGTCTCAAAAAAGTGCATTATATTCTTGCAAATTTTATTCATTTCGTACATGCTCTCAAGTTGTCCTCTAAAAATGATGTTGCATGCAACCAATCTCAAAACTAAATATTAGCCACCTTTTTGACACATCTGTGTATAATGAAAATATAGTCAAAAACATTTTGAAGTCAACAATACTGTCGTGCCAAGGCAAAAGACCGAAAGTTCGATTTTGTTTGAAAAAGAGCTATTGATATTTTTGGGACATTCAAGACATCCTTTACCATGTGCATTAGTGTCTTGAGTTAATTTCGTGTTTTTTCCGAGAAAATAATGGGTTGTCTTAACCGTAACTCCGAAAAGCCCCAGAGAAACCAAGGCAGAACACCGTATAACACCAGTTACCGCTCTTTCCCTTTGTTTGGAACGCTCAAATTGAGTTACGGCGTTCTGCCTTTGTTTTGAAGTTACGGTGCCAGCTTGGAATTATACGGTGTTCTGCCTTTGTTTTACTGTCCATTAAAGTCTGCCGCATTTTAATTACGGTGTAACTTGTATACTTTCATACATCTGATCTGTCACTGAAACACTTTATTAGACAAACGAATTAGATGGATCGTGATCTACCAAACAGCTCCATATAACAAATCACTGTAAAGACTAGATACCTTGGCAGCAATACATAATTGTGAATAACCTTTAAAGATTTTTCCCCCCCTTTTTATAATGCAGATTATTTACCAGGCTGTCACTTGTATTTGGACACGTGTGGACTCAAATGCCGTAGCATGTAGCATGATCAATCATAAAATCAATAGTCTACTAACAGTTCACAATTAAATCCATATCCTACCTTTTCTTGTAACCCGATAAAATCAATCCATGGCGATGAACGTCATCAGAGATGTTTAATCCACAAGCATTCGAAACATTATTCCTGCTTGCTGGCGTTCAAATAAATCCACAAGTCGTTATTTTAGCTTAGGCTATTTGCATTCAAGTCAATATAAAAGCAATTATGCTATGTCTAGCATTCTTTTACGTTACTGAGCATAGCAAATTAATTGGTTGCAAAACAGTATCCACTCACATGTTTAACTTTTAGTCTGCTTGTTATGGTCAAAAAACAATTAATACAGTCACATTACTATATGCAATAGTTTATGAGACACTAGATTTTATACAGGTGTTACTATAACGACTTTGTAAATGGTGATCAGCAAGACACCAACCAAATATTGATAATGTGGAAGTTACTGACTTGGTGTGACTTCTCACTTTTTGCAGACAATTGAGTGATATTAGTCATGTGAATGATCTCTGTCATATCAGAATGTTAATTATGTCCGGACTGAATTAGTATTGCCCTGCATTGAAGTCCCATGGGAAATTCATGCAAATGCATTTGCCTTCCAGTTCCTATTTCATGTGTTGCAGCCACCATAAATTAACAGCATGAGATTAGACATTTCCAGTTGACTCCGTTTAGAGAAAGCAGTGCTCACCTCACCTCCTGCCGTGTGACCAGCGAGGGACGAGGTCCAATCAGAGCTAATGCTGATGCTGCAGCCCATGGGTGGCCATGGGTTTGCGTTCCATTATTACAGGCTTGAGCAAAACGTAAAGCTGAGAAATGCAAAATCAGTGGGGGTTTTGGCAGTTTCACAGGGAGTCGAGGGTACTGTACGTAAGAGGTATTAACTGTGAGAGCGAGGCGCCGGGCAACACACACATCTGACTTAGGCTCCAGTGTGCTCCACAGCTATAAAAAAAGGTACTTGGAGGTTGTCAGGGCCGCAGCAAAATAGAGATTAATAGATGCATAATGCTCTTAAATGATTAGAGGTAAATTGAGCTTTATTGCTAGAAACTGTTATGGATGCATAACCGTTATTGAGTTATGCAACTTAGCTGTTAGAGTATTCACAAAAGAGATGTCAGTATAAAATGACATGCCACTAGTTTGTCAAATAAATGAAAGAAATCTCTAATGGTCACCAACACTTAATTTACCTGATTTGACAGTAAAAACAAGCTTAAAAGAACTTTTATTGTAACTTTGATTTTATTAAAGTACTTTATTCCTGCAATGCAAAAGCTGAATTTTCAGCATTACTCCAGTCTTCAGAATGGCAATATTTGAGATTTTTTAATGCTTTTGAAAGAAATCTCTAATGGTCACCAACACTTAATTTACCTGATTTGACAGTAAAAACAAGCTTAAAAGAACTTTTATTGTAACTTTGATTTTATTAAAGTACTTTATTCCTGCAATGCAAAAGCTGAATTTTCAGCATTACTCCAGTCTTCAGAGTCATTATCCTTCAGAAGTCATTCTAATATGATTTGCTGCTCAAGAAACATTTCTTATTATTAACAGTATTGGAAACAGTTGTGCTGCTTAATAATTTTGTGGAAAGCAAAAAAGCTATTTTTTTCAGATTATTAACGTTAAAAGGAACATTTATTAATTTATGGTATTTATTAATTTACTGATTAAATGATTGGAAATAGAAATATTTTGTAACATTATAAATGCCACCTTAGATATGCATCCAAGCCGAATAAAAGTATTATGTAAAAAAAAACCTGATCAAAAACTTTTATACTTTTACAAACTTTTATGCCCCATACTTTCTTTTTAATGATGCTTTTATTTTAACTATTTTATATGTACTGTATAACTTCATCATATGGCAAATGAGGCCTGAAAAAGTGTATTCTTTATATACATATACACCAACTCTGAACATTGGATCATATTCTCACTGTTATTCGGTGCGTTTCCCAGATGTAGTCAACATCTGAGGTGGATCAAAAAAGTTCATCAAAGTTGTCCTAAGACAAGAACGCATTTTGGTTTTAGGTTTTAGGGCAACTTGGATGAAAGGTTTTGATCCACTTCAAATGTTGACGATATCTTTTAAAAATGTCTCAAAAAAGTGCATTATATTCTTGCAAATTTTATTCATTTCGTACATGCTCTCAAGTTGTCCTCTAAAAATGATGTTGCATGCAACCAATCTCAAAACTAAATATTAGCCACCTTTTTGACACATCTGTGTATAATGAAAATATAGTCAAAAACATTTTGAAGTCAACAATACTGTCGTGCCAAGGCAAAAGACCGAAAGTTCGATTTTGTTTGAAAAAGAGCTATTGATATTTTTGGGACATTCAAGACATCCTTTATCATGTGCATTAGTGTCTTGAGTTAATTTCGTGTTTTTTCCGAGAAAATAATGGGTTGTCTTAACCGTAACTCCGAAAAGCCCCAGAGAAACCAAGGCAGAACACCGTATAACACCAGTTACCGCTCTTTCCCTTTGTTTGGAACGCTCAAATTGAGTTACGGCGTTCTGCCTTTGTTTTGAAGTTACGGTGCCAGCTTGGAATTATACGGTGTTCTGCCTTTGTTTTACTGTCCATTAAAGTCTGCCGCATTTTAATTACGGTGTAACTTGTATACTTTCATACATCTGATCTGTCACTGAAACACTTTATTAGACAAACGAATTAGATGGATCGTGATCTACCAAACAGCTCCATATAACAAATCACTGTAAAGACTAGATACCTTGGCAGCAATACATAATTGTGAATAACCTTTAAAGATTTTTCCCCCCCTTTTTATAATGCAGATTATTTACCAGGCTGTCACTTGTATTTGGACACGTGTGGACTCAAATGCCGTAGCATGTAGCATGATCAATCATAAAATCAATAGTCTACTAACAGTTCACAATTAAATCCATATCCTACCTTTTCTTGTAACCCGATAAAATCAATCCATGGCGATGAACGTCATCAGAGATGTTTAATCCACAAGCATTCGAAACATTATTCCTGCTTGCTGGCGTTCAAATAAATCCACAAGTCGTTATTTTAGCTTAGGCTATTTGCATTCAAGTCAATATAAAAGCAATTATGCTATGTCTAGCATTCTTTTACGTTACTGAGCATAGCAAATTAATTGGTTGCAAAACAGTATCCACTCACATGTTTAACTTTTAGTCTGCTTGTTATGGTCAAAAAACAATTAATACAGTCACATTACTATATGCAATAGTTTATGAGACACTAGATTTTATACAGGTGTTACTATAACGACTTTGTAAATGGTGATCAGCAAGACACCAACCAAATATTGATAATGTGGAAGTTACTGACTTGGTGTGACTTCTCACTTTTTGCAGACAATGCAAAGGCAGAGTACAGTAACTTCAAAATAGGAGTAAAAATCAAGTTTGAGCTCACAATTTTTTAATGTAGATCATTTTCATTACTAAAACATTAATAATTGCCAAATTTCCAGTGTCCTACCTATAATTAATTTGGCTGGACAAATAAAAAAACTTTAAAGTCATTTTTCTCAGTTTCGAACTCTAGCGAGTTAAGGTCTTTTGCCTTTGTAGGGCAGAATAAGTCTGTCTGCTGTATCACTAGCAACTATTGTACACTAACTAAAATTCCAGCCCAACGCAAGAAACAAAAACAAGAGCAACCAGGAAGCAAAGCAACTCACAGTCTTCGCATATTTACCACATTCTGCTGTTCTGAGTGTGATCACTGGCACTAAGTGTAACAGTAGCATAAAGAGAATGTGAGTTAATTAGGATGGAGAACGGCATAATTTTTGCCTTTAATGAGACAACACCATGCCACACGATTGACTCCTGTCAACAACAGCTCAACCTACACACAACATAATGCATATACGGTAACACAAAAGCACAAAAGCATCGGTAACAGATAGAACCGAGCACGGTTGAACAACATCAGATGTGGTAACTGACTTCCTAATTGTGTTTGTTTAAGCTAAGCCTCCTGATTTTTTGGGGGATTGTTTCTGATGGCATTTTAATTTCTTCCTTTCACCAGTTCCAATATACAGCTAATCCCACAGTGTCTAATCTTGTTTGGGTGAATTTCACCATGCAGACAGTCAACACAGCTGCACCAGCGCCTAAACACACACACACATCAGCACTTCATGAGCACATATGATGTCTGATATAAACCTTCAATTCACCTGATATTATCTTTTTATTTTTCAGGGTAAATACCTTTTTCATGATTTGTATGATATTCAAATCTTTTAATAGTCTCTTATGCTCACCGAGGCTGCATTTATGTGCTCAAAAATACAGTAAAAACACCAATATTATTAAATTATTATTTTTTTCTATTGCAACATATTGCAAAATGTAATACCTGTGATTTCAGCAGCAATCACTCCAGTCTTCAGTGTCACATGATCCTTCTGAAATCATTCTAATATGCTGATTTGCTGCTTAAGAAACATATCTTATTACTATAATGTTAAAAACAGCTGTGCTACTTAATATGTATGCAAAAACCATGATATACTACCATTCAAATGTATTTCATAATAATAATATTCAATATAAATATAAATATATTCAAATAGAAAACAGTTCTTTTAAATAGTAAAAATATTTCACAATATTACAGCTTTTGCTGTATTTTGGAACAAATAAATCCAGGCTTGGTGAGCAGAAGAGAATTCTTTAAAAAACATTAAAAGTCTTACTGTTCAAAAACTTTTGACTGGTAGTGCATATTCTAATTGTAATAATGTTTCACAATATTACTATTTTTACTGTATTTTTGATATAATATATTTTGTTGCCCATTGAAAAAAAAATAGCTCAACTTTTTTCTCGCAATTGATATATGTATGTACTCGCAATTGTGAATTATAAAGTCAGAATTGTGAGACGTAAACTCGCAATTCTGAGAAATAAAGTCAGAATTATGAGATATAAACTTGCAATTGTATAAAAATGTCAGAATTGAGTAGAGTTTTTTTTTTTCATAATTGAACTTTAGAACACAGTCGTGAGTTTACATCTCAAAATTCTGAGAAAAGAACCCAGAATTGCGGGATATAAACTCAAATTTATTCCATAAAATCATACAATCAACACAAAGACAAACGCTTTTCCTATATGCAAAATTGTAATATATGAAAATACAAGAATTGTACTATATACCATATATGCACAATAAACACGGTTTTATTCACAAGGTGTGACACTGCAGACCTGCTTTGAATTCAGGCCTTTTCACACATGGTCAATGATGCCTCAGTCCAAAGTGGAAGAGTTTAAAGTCTCATGGCAGTCAGCAAAAATGGCCTCCTGTAGTGTAAAGTACTTCAGTAAAGTGTAATGTGTTTGATGGAATGAGATGGAAATATTTGAAAAAGAATGTCTATATGTGTGCGCTGAGCATGCACTTAAGTTAGCAAAAACTTGTTGTGATTTTATCAGGAGATTGAGCAGAGTCATGATGTGTGAAGGATATACACCTTCAACGGTGCCTATCAATATCTCACTCTACACTGTGAATTCTTGCTTGTGGATGAGTTAACAGCTTCTCTGATCCCTGCTCCTTTTGCTCTGTCAACAGACAAAAGAGATTTAAAAGAAACAGTAGGAGGACTCCATGGAATTTCTTCAAGATGCCTTGTGAAATATGTGCCTTTTACTGTTCAGTAGCTACATAACAAGGAGATGTGATTGCACAAGTTTTTTAGTAACTGACTAAAAAATACTGTCTGGTTGCATTTCCTCTTCATAATGGAACTAAAATTAATATAATTATCTGCACTTACCAAATGATGTATTCTCATTTGCAAAAGTGATAGCTGTTATTTCAGAGGCTAATGCATCTTGAAGTTCACTTAAAAAAAACAAAAAAAAAAACAGGAACTTTCTAAACCAGCATTTTTGATAGAAAAGGGTGTTCTTACTGAACTGTGAAATCATTAATATAGACGGACACTTCCAAAACCTACAAGAACCTTCAAACTCTGAGCCACGAATAAATCAGATCTTCAATTCAA
>NW_015648505.1:306593-323885 GCF_001515625.1 Sinocyclocheilus rhinocerous
GTTCTTTTAAATAGTAAAAATATTTCACAATATTACAGCTTTTGCTGTATTTTGGAACAAATAAATCCAGGCTTGGTGAGCAGAAGAGAATTCTTTAAAAAACATTAAAAGTCTTACTGTTCAAAAACTTTTGACTGGTAGTGCATATTCATTCTAATATGCTGATTTGCTGCTTAAGAAACATATCTTATTACTATAATGTTAAAAACAGCTGTGCTACTTAATATGTATGCAAAAACCATGATATACTACCATTCAAATGTATTTCATAATAATAATATTCAATATAAATATAAATATATTCAAATAGAAAACAGTTCTTTTAAATAGTAAAAATATTTCACAATATTACAGCTTTTGCTGTATTTTGGTACAAATAAATCCAGGCTTGGTGAGCAGAAGAGAATTCTTTAAAAAACATTAAAAGTCTTACTGTTCAAAAACTTTTGACTGGTAGTGCATATTCTAATTGTAATAATGTTTCACAATATTACTATTTTTACTGTATTTTTGATATAATATATTTTGTTGCCCATTGAAAAAAAAATAGCTCAACTTTTTTTCCGCAATTGATATATGTACTCGCAATTGTGAATTATAAAGTCAGAATTGTGAGACGTAAACTCGCAATTCTGAGAAATAAAGTCAGAATTATGAGATATAAACTTGCAATTGTATAAAAATGTCAGAATTGAGTAGAGGTTTTTTTTTTTTTTTTCATAATTGAACTTTAGAACACAGTCGTGAGTTTAAATCTCAAAATTCTGAGAAAAGAACCCAGAATTGCGGGATATAAACTCAAATTTATTCCATAAAATCATACAATCAACACAAAGACAAACGCTTTTCCTATATGCAAAATTGTAATATATGAAAATACAAGAATTGTACTATATACCATATATGCACAATAAACACGGTTTTATTCACAAGGTGTGACACTGCAGACCTGCTTTGAATTCAGGCCTTTTCACACATGGTCAATGATGCCTCAGTCCAAAGTGGAAGAGTTTAAAGTCTCATGGCAGTCAGCAAAAATGGCCTCCTGTAGTGTAAAGTACTTCAGTAAAGTGTAATGTGTTTGATGGAATGAGATGGAAATATTTGAAAAAGAATGTCTATATGTGTGCGCTGAGCATGCACTTAAGTTAGCAAAAACTTGTTGTGATTTTATCAGGAGATTGAGCAGAGTCATGATGTGTGAAGGATATACACCTTCAACGGTGCCTATCAATATCTCACTCTACACTGTGAATTCTTGCTTGTGGATGAGTTAACAGCTTCTCTGATCCCTGCTCCTTTTGCTCTGTCAACAGACAAACGAGATTTAAAAGAAACAGTAGGAGGACTCCATGGAATTTCTTCAAGATGCCTTGTGAAATATGTGCCTTTTACTGTTCAGTAGCTACATAACAAGGAGATGTGATTGCACAAGTTTTTTAGTAACTGACTAAAAAATACTGTCTGGTTGCATTTCCTCTTCATAATGGAACTAAAATTAATATAATTATCTGCACTTACCAAATGATGTATTCTCATTTGCAAAAGTGATAGCTGTTATTTCAGAGGCTAATGCATCTTGAAGTTCACTTAAAAAAAACAAAAAAAAAAACAGGAACTTTCTAAACCAGCATTTTTGATAGAAAAGGGTGTTCTTACTGAACTGTGAAATCATTAATATAGACGGACACTTCCAAAACCTACAAGAACCTTCAAACTCTGAGCCACGAATAAATCAGATCTTCAATTCAAACTGCAGACTGTTTAAAAAGACAATTATTTACCTTGTCACAAAGAAACTTTTTATTATTTTATACAAAAATTTACATTTTCAATCATGGAATTTCTTCAAGATGCCTTGTGAAATATGTGCCTTTTACTGTTCAGTAGCTACATAACATATGAAGCTTTTTATAAAAGCTTCATATTATAGCTCCATACAACTTGTGCGCTAGATCAAAAGTCTTCCAAAAACCCTGTCCCTTAAACTCTTGTTTTTGACAGACATGGTCAAATTTTATTTTATGGAATAGAGCAGCTCAGACATTTGATTATCTCCATGTGTCACACATATTCATACACATTTCAAAAGACATCAAGAGTAAATGATGCTTTTTTTTTTTTTTTTTGGCTAAACTATTCCTTGAAGTAAAAACAAAATTTAAATGAAGTCCAATTCCACTTTCCAATTTTACCATATGAAATGTTTCATGGCTCTACATTAGAATATGTTGCGAGCGCAGTGACCTTGATATCATAAACCCAGTCCTTCACCTTTTCTCACTGATTGTATTAAGGGGGTGTATTCCTTTTAACTAGATGGTCTGGCCTTGTTTTTTATAGATACCTATAAATTCCAGATAGGCGAACAGGAAATGACAGTTCATGGCGGCCGTCATTACTTCTTTAAAAAACTTTTAAATTCATTTGGAATACTAATAGGGTGGTAATATATTCATTGTACGATGGGTTACAAGCATCAGATACAGTATGAGTATTTTGTTACGACGTGCTTCTTATGAACTGGCATGTTCAATAACTATAAGCTAGTATCAAAGATTGATTAAATACATGAACATGGAAAAAACATTTGCAATTGTTTTGAAAACAACACTTATAATGTCGAGGCAGGTAACACACTGAAACCCAAACTAACAGTAAATATCTTAATATTATGGAATATCTTTATTTACATACTATACTACTTTACTGACATTGATATTCTGAAGACGTATTAGTCAGCTTGCCATAAGGGGAAACCAGGGCAATTAATATTTTCTTTCATAACCCACAAACTATTAACGAATACCTTCCAATTTTTGGTATAAATCATTTATATTTGCTAAAAATATATTGAGTGATCATATGACGACATTTAAAACAGAATAGTTACAACTGTTCTCGTTTTAATGGTAGGTTGGCTTTAATAATTTATATTACGGAATAGTTTTTTGGTACTAATTCTATCGGGAATAAGTAAATTTAATTATTCAGTAAATTAATTAACTGAAACATGTAAAATCATTTAATCATATTTACATAAATTACATATTTTAAAGAATAATTTTCAATCTTGCTTCAATCAAATTCAATCTGCCAAGGATTAAAAAAATAAATAAAATAATAACAAAAAAGTTAATTGTAACTTTTTATCTCAAAATTGGGATGTTTCTCACGATTCTGAGAAAAAAGTGATAATTTTGAGGTATAAACCGACTTTTTTTTCTTTGCAATTCTGAGTTTGCATTTCTCAATTCAGTTTTTTTTTCTTTCTTTCTTTCTTTTTTACCATGGAATAAAATAACAAAAGACTTCTCTTTTCAGAATTGCAAGTTTACACAATTATGACTTGACATCTTACATTTCTGAATTTCTTTTCTCGCAATTCTGAGTTTATATCTTCTGGTTCTGAGACACACACAAAAAAAACACTGAACTGTGAAACAGTGGAAACAGTCCTCCATAAATGACAATGTTATTTGCTGTCATTCATGTTAACTTTTAACTTTTAACCAACAACCACATACTTTAAATGGATATTAGTTTGAATTATAGAAATGACGTTCATATTTTAAAATGAGCTTTTTTGTTGAAAATTACTAACAAAATCAAATGATTGCATGTCATTTTTCTCAGGCGGAGAGACGTGCAGGGTACTACTCTTTAATGAAAAAAAAAATTGTACTGCAACTTCACCCTGCTAATAAAATTAATTTAAAAGAGAAAAAGAACAGCATAAAGTACTCCACATTAATTCGACTCACACATTAACTCCACATTAACTCAACATTAATTCGGTCTTTCTAAGGGTTCAGAGGAAGGAGCAGAGAAATGTACGGCCGGGCAGGAGGACACGGTGCCCTTCTAGTGCCTGCGCTGGTATAACAGGCAGCTCAGAGCCCACCTGTCTTTCTTCATTTCACCTGTGACATTTTGCTGTTTGTTTTCCAGCAATTCTCTGGGGACGTTTTTTAATCACTGATGATCGGGTCAGAGAGCAAAGCTTTACATCAACCCCCCGCTTCTGCCCCAAAAGCGGGTTCCTCACGCTCTCCCGCGCAGTGGGTCCCAACGGAGCCTCTGCACGCTCACAGCTGTCACTCCTGTCTGGCCCGCGTCTGACCTGCTGTATGGAGGAGAAGGCAATAATCCCCTTCACTTGAGGCAGAGGGGCAAAGGAGCAGACGTCTACTGTGTGCTAGACCATCTGAGCATCAGCGTGGGAGCAGATACGAGGCCAGAGAGGTCTACTGAGGAAAGGTGATTGTTTTATAATAATGGGCACATGTGCTTTTGTAGCGGCGAATGATAAAAACGTTATGCTCACTATTGTGTCAGCTTTTAAGTAACAGATTTAATCATGCAGTCATGACAATAACATTGTCACTGAGATCAAACATCAGACAGACAAGTTTGATGCTTTTTCAAACATTTCTGCATGATCTTATACCATTTTGATAAGTAAACAATAATGTTCTGATCTAAATATCAAGTCTATAAATGAGTATTTCTCATTTGCAAGTCAGAACTAGAACACCAGTAATTTATCAACACTATGGTTAGAAATAAAATGTGTTACATTTTCTTAACAACAATTTTCTCATCAGCATTTTTTGCATGCTTTCTTTAAACACCATTCAAGCACTCATTCTTTTCAATCAGTTAAATTGCTCAAGTGAATATATTAGTGCTGGGCAACGATTAATCGCGATTAATCGCATCCAAAATAAAAGTTTTTGTTTACATAAAATATCTGTGTGTACTGTGTATATTTATTATGTATATATAAATACACACACATGCATGTATATATTTAAGAAAAATATGTTATGTTTATATATTAAATATATTTATGTATAATATAAATTATATGAATATAAATATATATGTGTAGATGCATGTAAATATTTTCAAAATATATACTGTATGTGTGTATCTTTATATACACATAATAAATATATACAGTACACACACATATATTATATAAACAAAAACTTTTATTTTGGATGCGATTAATCATGATTAATCATTGCCCAGCACTATAATATATATTTTAAAGGAAAAAAATCTTGACCAGGGGCGCATCAGGTACTTGCAGGCAAAACTATGGGTCCTCCAGAGAGGGAACAAAATGTCAAAAATGATAAGTGGATCCTGTTGCAAAATACAAAACAAAAAAACACTTTCACATCCAGGCACTCACATAGTAAGCAAAGTAAAAAGCCTTTATTCTATAATATATTTTATTTTATAATAAAAATATTTAATTAAAAAAAATCGTATTTATTTAGTATTTAACATTTAATAGTAATACAAAATTCAGTATATTTAGAATTAAATTTTTTCTTGCTGTCAAATAGGGTTATCTTGTGTTCTTTCTATATTTCTTTCTATAATATCTTTTTATTGGGGTTCATGCTTATTTTCTTTCTTTTTTTTTTTTTTTACAAAATTTGGCTTCATCAGCTGTTTTCGCATTACACATGCATGCATCACAAGTAAATTACACAAACAAAATAATCTTTATCTTTACTGTAAAATACTATTGCCAAGCATACTTTGTTTTTCAATTAACTAAGCAGTGCATTGGACTGCATTTATTCTATAATTAATAAGATGCCCTCATGCTCCCTAAGGCCAGATAATCGCTGCTTCTCAGACTTTAAGTGTCTTGCTTGTGAAACTGATGCAAAAGTGTACATTTCTGCTGCGTGTGCTAGTGAAAAATGAATGGAAAATGAAACAAGAGTAGAAGATGAAAAACCTTTTAGCTCTTAAATGTATTTGCCTGGGTACATTAGCTCTTGCTATCATTTGCTTCTCAGGCTATAATTTAAAGCAATGTGGGTCTTTCGGGGATGTGAAGATGCAAGGAAAACCCATCGTCAGAACCATCAGTTAGCAATTCCTTTTATTGTAGAGCATACTTTTTTAAAAAGCGATTATTCCACAAAGTTTAGCATTAACGAAGCAAAAGAGAATACATTTATCTTGAGTTAATCAGTCTGAGTTTAAGACCCCAAACCTACTTTTGTGGAATTAATTTGGTTTCTCCCCAATAAAAACGGGGGTGGACTTTATCTATTCTGATGGCCGTGATTAATTTCATATTATGCCACATATCATCTCTACCCCCAAGATGGCTTTAAATGAGCTCATTTAAATGAAACCAAGAGGGAAATCATGCAATATCACTCCAAACTTGCTGAATTTTCTACAAGAGATGTTTTAGAATCACTTACCCTCTGAGTGAGAGGAACTGGAACATGCTTGTGGCTTTTTAACTGACAAAAACAAAAGTCCTAATGTCCCCTTAAGTCTAACTTCCATTAAAGGAATAGTTCACCCGCAAATGAAAATTTGCAGAAAATGTACTCACCCTCAGGCCAAACTATATGTAGATGCGTTTATTTTTTAACTGAAACAGATTTGGAAAAATGTAGCATTACATCACTTGCTCACAAATGGATCCTCTGCAGTGAATGGGTGCCGTCAGAATGAGAGTCCATACAGCTGATAAAAACATCGCAATAATCCACAAGTTATCCACATGACTCCAGCTGATTAATTAATAAAGTGCAAAGCTGTGTGTTTGTAATAAACCAATCCATCAAGACTTCAAATGAATCCTATATTTATAATATTGCTTTCTTCAGTGAAAAAGCTGTCTCATCTGAATTAAGAGAGATATATGCTCAGATCAAATAAACTAAAACAGTCCAAACGGTTACAAACAAATATGTTGGTGGATTTAGATGTGAGAGACAACTGGGGATGGACTTTTTCACTGTAGGAAGCATTATTATGGACTATTGACTTGTATTTTGGCCAGAAGTACTGGTTTAAAGTTATTGATGATCTTAATGATACATTTGTTTCTTAAAAACACACAGCTTTTTGCTTCACAAGACATTAACGGATGGAGTCATGTAGATTAATTTTTTGGCCAGATGCGACGGTTTAAAGTTAAAACTCCTTAATGACAGATGTATGTTTACAAATCCTATAGACTGAACACATCACCTTTCTTTAAAGGCGCATTTTTGTAGTTAACAAAAAGACGAAAATAGTAGTCTTTTGTTTTAAAAATAATGCACTTGCACAAATTCTTGAAACCTGTTTTCAAAAGTTTGCATTTTCAGGCCCCAAAACACTGCTGTTGTGTAAATGAATGACCAAAATGCATAAAAAGTGTTCCATTTTTTGTTGAAAATGATGTTGTGTAAATGCCTCCTCAATGAATGAGAGAAGCATAAACTTACGTTAACTTACCAGATCAATCGATTCATTGAAAAGATCCAAATCAAAACAAGGATTTGTTTAGGACTTAGACATTTTCTAATGAACTCGCCAACGAGAGGTTTGTAATGACATAAGGGTTGGTTAATGATGACAATTTTAAATTTTTGGTGAACTATTCCTGATTTTTTTTGGTCCTTTACAATTGTACAATATGACTCCAAATGTCAAGGCAGACAACGCAACATCTACAATCTGTTAAGTCAGACTGTACTGTATTGTATTTCAGCTAAGACTGCATGATTGACAGCATCGACTGGGCATTGTGACATCTCTTCCCAAGTTTTGCAAATATTGTTGTGTTGCTGCATTCATCAAGTTCAGCATTCAACCATGAATTCAACCAAAAATTGTCTTTATATTTGAATGTAGGGCTGCACGATTAATCGAATGCGATGGTCATGCGTATCTTGTCAGTAAAGCCGGTTCTGTGATTAGTAGTAACATAGGTTTCTTCTGCGAGGCGCATTTGGGATTTCCGCGCGAGAGCGCCCTCTGGCCTTCGGATGGAGATTTACTGCTGATCACAGAACCGTGCTTCACTGAAAGATACGCATGACAATCACAGCTTCTGCCTAATCGCGATTTATCGCCTTTGTGATTTCATTTCGATTAATCGTGCAGCCCTATTTGAATGAATGAAATTACAAACCAACAAACGTATATGACCATGAGTTAGTTATTTTTATTTTTATTTATTTATTTAGGATGAAATTATGTTCATACTTGTTACACATTTTGGTAACAGTAGAAAACTGTCAAATATCTTATAAAAATAATCAAAAATAGAAGTACTCCTGCCATTTTTAGTTTGGCCTCCTGAGACTGACTGCCAACATATGTTTAAGCACTTCCTTTTTTCCCCTTCCAATACCTATTTGAAATATAAAAATTTAAAGTCCAATTTTGTATCCTATTATTTGAAAAGAACCTCATTATATTCACAATGAACATTTTACAGTAAACACTGCAGAATAATACACACAGAGACAACCAAATAAGCATTCTTCAAATATTAAATAGTGTTTTCTTTCCACCGAATGACTTTGTTTCATCCTTAGCTAATTCTTATTCATGCTCATTTTTATTCAAGCCATTGCTGTTTCATGATGGTGCATATATTTTGTCCAAAATTAAAATGTTTTTTTAACTCATGTCTTTTTAGGTAAATAAATTATGTGACTACATAATTCACTTACTTTCAATGTTGACTAAAGAACATTAAATGGAACAAACATAACCTTCCTTTTTGAATATTAGTATATCATCGTCTGACTCATGTCTCCTGACACTTCGAAAACTAACAGTATTGCACACCAAAGCTTAATTCAATACTCATGTTTGCAAGACATGCTGGCCATAAGAATGAATCTGCGAAGACTGTTTGATCATGTCTTTTCTCTTTGTTTAACAAAATACGCTGCTCAGTGCTAACACAAAGTTGCTTAAGTCACCCAGGCTGGTTTTAATATTACTATGACATATAAATAATGAGAAATTTAGCACCTAGCATGAAAAAGAAGCCATTTTCATGCATTCTCTAAGTGAAATTGTCTGTAGTGAGCCTGAAGTGCAAATGATTGTCTACTGGTCGTTCATGCACCCCACTGACTGTACATTTCGAAAATATGTTTTGCATATTCATAATAACTAATTGATGACAGCCACCATGATATGGGCCAGGTCTTGAGGTCAACATTCAAATTCACCAGAGGAAAGCTTAAGAGTTGAACATTTGGCCCCTATACAGCAATGTTAATTAAAATTAAACACACTGACCCCAATTAAACTTTCCCTGTCAATTACGTGACATTTCCAGCCTTTCTCAAGCTGTTTGTGACCAGTGATTACATATGTCCCATAATTACTCGACCACCACAATCTTCGTACCGTTTTGTTTGCTCAAATGGAGTTTAATTGCCTGGAAAGAATGTGGTGTCTTCCTTGATTATTTCATGCCACATTTATTAGGTGCTGTAAAAGCTACAAAGAAATCCTACTGGCAGTAAGATAACATTACCAAGATGGTCCTCAGGGCCTTTGTGCTCTAAAAGAGACAGTTACTATTCCATTCACCATGATTATTTTCACCATGTTATTCAATATTCAGTAATGCAATAAAAATGTCTTCAGCATGTGGTCACTGTTTCATTCAGAGGAAAAAACAAAGGAATCTATGAATACAGTATTCTTTTTAGTCACAAATCAAAAAGACTGCCATGTATTATGCGAGATGTCAATTTCCATTAAGGGAACTGAATCTCAAATAATTGTTTAAATGGTAAAACATCTAAGAGATTAATTAACTGTCAAGGGAAAAGTTTGTAATCCCTTGGATTTAGGAGTTCAAACCCAACCGTTACAACAACAGTGACAAAGCTGATTTCAGATCAATTCAAAGTTGCTGCTTCTACCTAAACGATAAAAAGGGAGTGTGGTTTTGTGCACTTTCATTTAGTCTGTCCGTGAGATACCACAGCAAACACCTGTTTTTGAGACTGAGCTTCTGATCTGAAATCCAATAAACTACAGATGAGATCACACTTAGAAAGAGGTAGAAAATATCAAGTGGGGTGAATGGATGAGTTTTGTGTGACAGATGGGATTGTGTTTTTATTTTATTAATAGACTTTTCCCCCACAGTACTGCCACAAAACAGAACAGCACAGTGAGTCGCAACAACAGGCTGTCAATCACCCATGAATGCCTACTCACAGCACCACCCACCTAAGCAAGAACGAAAACAACACAAAGATTATGGTCGCAGTCAGTGTCAGTCAAGCAATGTGCTCAAACTGAAATACCTCTCATAGTTTGTCTTCACTTTTTCGCATGTTTCACTGAGAAAAGTTCCTACACTCCCACAAAGTGGCATGAAACATGAGAAAGATAAATTTTGTTCCTTTCATCAACCTCATGTTAGCATTAAGACTGAAGCCTGTTTCTGTCTCAGACTGAAAAAAAGGTATTGTGACCAGTAGTGGAAAGAGTACTGAAAATATTTGCAACTACTGTACATATATCTCAGAATGTGACTTTATATCTCACAATTGGGACTGTTTCTCATAATTATCACTGTCAGAATGTGATTTTTAACTCCCTTTTTTTTTGTAATTGCCATTATCTCACAATGGATTTATTTAGCAAATGTGACTTTGTTTCTCATAATTGTGTCTACATATCTCAGAATGACTACGTATATAACAATTGCAACAATTACAACTATACATCTTAGAATATGACTATCTCATGATTGTGACTGTTTCTCGTAATTGCAACTATATCTCAGAAGGTGACTTTACATCTTTCAGTTGTGAGTTTTTCCACATAATTGTGACTTTAAATGTCACAATGTAACTTTATCTCACAATTAAAATAGTTTTTGAATAATCTTCACAAAGCTCTTTATAACCATCTCCTGATGTTCATGATTAAGCGTAAATAGAATTGACTAAGAGGAAATAAAACAGGAAGCAGTGATGACGCCCAGCCACTATTTCTGCTTTGATCTTCTGCCCCTAAAGGTTAGGCGCCAGTGATGGACTGAGAATGCTGACAGATGCAATCCAGCAGCTGCTACACCACTGCTGAGTTTGCAGGGCTTGAAACCAACACCATGTGAAACTCGCTCAAAGAGAGGTTTCAACATTAAGACCTTCACTAAAGGTGAAGCTGCTCATCCTTTATCTAGGTGAGCCTCAGGAGGACAGAGGCACTTGTACTGTATATATCAATGAGCCCTGTGTTAATACGAAAGTGTTTTTCGTACATTTTAAATGTGACTTCCAAAACATTACTAAGAACAATGTGGAGCTTTAAATGAGCTATACTTATACTCTCTATGCAACTCATTTTTCAAGGACTGCAGCTGTGCTAACCTTACAGTGAAATTGTAATTTTCACCACGTCAACAACTCTGCTTTTATAACTTTGCTTTATTAAAAAAAAAACTGAAGTGCATTATTTGTGTCCTGACACTTCCTTTTGGAAAGTGCCCTTATCAGCGCTTACTTGTATTTCTTGGTCACTGAATACAAAAACCATTCTGTATCAACATGAATTCCATGATTACATTTTTGCTACAAAAGGCATTCATATGAAATTGCTTATTGGTTGTGTACAAAAATTAGCAGAGGTATCCAAGAAATGATTACTATTCGATAGCCAACATTTTTTTTTTGCCAAATTGGCTACATGCAGTTTTTGATGTCCATCCAAAAAAAAAAAAAAAAAAGATGCAATTACAGATGTAAACGTACTTCAAGATCCTTCTGCTATTGAAGCACTAAGAAATCATCTTTTTGTGAGTACTCTCCTATTCATCTGCCAGTAGATGTGACCTAGTTATGAAGCAATTAGCTGTCATAACGTATGCAAGTTCATATGAAACAATATTCACAGAAAGAATACAATTCCCTCTCAACTCTTCATATTTAATTCAAACTAAATTCGAATGATTACAACCACCCATATATATATTGTGAAGACGCAGCCAAGAATCCTTCTTGATTTCCCCAGCCTGAATGTGAATCACATACAATAATTATTAAACAGTCCTCAGAGTATTTTAGTGGAACTGAATGCAGGCTTGCAGCTCAGAGCAAAAAAGAGATTTCTTTCAGAGCACTCCAAAGGTTTCTTTCCACTGAATCCCTGAAGTAACACTCATCAGCTCCAAAAGCAGGGTGATAAAAAAAACCTTTACTTAAGCGCTTTAGAACTTTTACCCATAGAGGAAAACTGCCTGCCTGACTAGTACATTTATCACTGCTTTTACCTTAAAATTAGATCAAAGAGAAACAACACTTGAAACATCTCGACCATACTGAAACATCTTGAGGATTCTTTCTGATGATACAATTGCTACTGGTTTAGATAGTTTGCTTCAGGCAAATTTCGACACCACATACATAAAAAAGGATGTTGCTCATTTTTAAAGCCCCAAATTTCATAAAATAGAATAACAAGAGTCGTTGTTATCCAAGGAGCCATCCACCAGTTCTAAGCCATTGAGCCACCAGCCGACCTGTCAAGCGTTGTCGATAGGCTGCTCTTGTTCCGTGGGAGTTTTGTTGTTTGTGTGAAGAGAAGGAAACAGAGAGAGATGTTCCCTGACATGATGGCAGTGTTTTCTGGCATAGAGTGGGATGTCAGTGCCAAACTGGCAGTGCTGACGGTGAGGTCTACCTGCAGTCAGCTGTCCCCTCACGACATTGTTCTCGTGCCCATGTATAATTTAGGCTGCAGTTCAGCTGTGCTGTCAAAATATTCTAAAGTTTCAGTTCAAAAACAGTCTCTTTCCCCTTCGCCAACTCCAATTCGTTTTGAAAGCAGAAACTCTGGGCTAGGTAGACGGCAGAAGTGCAATGCCAGAGGGTTCCAGTGGTATCTTATTGTCTTTCCCCCAGGAACACAAAACAGCCACGATAATAGAGAAATATAGGTCAACTTAGGCCAAACAACAGAGACAGGCATATTTAAAGGCATGTTTGCTTTAAAAAAAAAAATTAACTTTTTTTTTTGCCTTGAAGAAATTTGACCTCAAGATATAGACCCTGCTACACAGCTGAGTGATTTAACAGCGGCACAACTATTGGGTCACAACCTATAAATCTGTTGAGATCTGTTCGCTACATGCTAAATGCTAAAACCAATGCCAAATGTAAATAAGGAAGCTAACTAATATAATCGGACATTGTAAAGACAGCAAAATAAAAAGGCTTCTAAAATTTTAAAAGGAGTTAGAGATGTTTCCTGTGTCTTTAACAGTCAAAGCAAAAGACTGAGCATCCAATCAAAATTATTTCATCTGTCAAAAATAATCAGCTTCTTTTAGAAGCTAACTGAATTAGGCAGGCGCCAACATGGACAGTGTGAATGGCAGGTCCTTGTCCTTACAAACGTCATTAACTGAATTTTACCGTACATTTCTGCCATATGTACATCAATTTGACAGTCACCACTGATAAGCTACTACTAAATATATTGTAGAAACGATTTGTATCGTGAAAAGCGCTATACAAATAAACTTGAATTGAAAACTTGAATTGAATGGGAAAATTAGCCTATTTGCCTATTTAGTGTTTTATGTAAAATTGTTTATAAACAAATTGGTTGGAACAGTTTATCGTCTGTTTGATTACGTCATTAACTGAATTTTACCGTACATTTCTGCCATATGTACACCAATTTGACAGTCACCACTGATAAGCTAGTACTAAATATATTGTAGAAACGATTTGTATCGTGAAAAGCGCTATACAAATAAACTTGAATTGAAAACTTGAATTGAATGAGAAAATTTGCCTATTTGCCTATTTAGTGTTTTATGTAAAATTGTTTTTATTTTGGACCTTTTTCATCAGCATTGTACATCTTTCAAAGTTTTTTTAATGTATGAACATCTATAACACTGTACTTTGTATTACATTACCTTTGCATCAAATTCTAAAAAAAAAAAAAGGTGAGGATGTTTATAATATGGTGGTTGTATGAGAACATTTAAATAAATTAAATTTTAAATTAAATTAAATTAAATTAAATTACATTTTCTAACTTTTAACCACTCTTGAACTAATGATCTGTTAGTTAATACTGGTAATGAAAGGTAAAAGAATAGATCACCCAAAAATAAAAATTCTGTCAATGTTTATTCACCCTCATGGCATTCCAAACCTGCATGACTTTCTTCTGTGCAACAAAAAAGAAGATATGTTGAACAATGTTGGTACTCAAACACTTTTGGTGTTCACTGGCTTCCATTTATACGAAGAAAAAAAAAAAAAAAAACTTAAAATATCTTCTTTTAGGTTCCAAAGTAGAAGGAAACTCAGAGGTTTGGAACAACGTGAGGGTGAGTAAATGTTGACAGTTTTTATTTTTGTGTGAACTATCGCTTTAAGTCTTAGATACCAAGAATATATTGTTTTTATTATTATTATTATCACTTTTTTATTTCTTTTTTATGGAGATCTCTACGACACAAAATGACATTTGCTAGTTGTGCATTGTCATTGCCATCAGCTAAAGAGTTTGTGATGGGCTGAGTTCCCCTCATGCTCCACTAATGGCATGAGATCATTAGCGGTGTCAGTGTGGACAGAGAGGCGGCAAAGGTTTAAGCCACCATTAAGTCCAGCTAAATTTAGTCAAGCTCACATACATCATATCCCATTGTGCTTAGCTATCTATTAGTAATAACAATTGTCAATCAAACAAATATGGCCAAGCGCTCTAATTTCTGTATTTCTGCCAGGACCATGTCACCTGATCACATGCTCAAATGATCAAATGCTCAAATTGAGCATCTTTTGCCAATTTATGGCTGGCGCGATGAAGTGCCCCATGAAAAATAATGCAGCTCATGCAATGCATTGTGGGCCAATAAAAACAACACCCTCATTAAGGTCCATCTTTCATAGCAGAGATGAATATTTAAAATCTCCCGTGGTGCATTTACTTTGCTTACTCCAGGCCCAGTGCAATTAAAGTTCAAGGCAGCGTCACTTAAAATAAGCAGAAACAAGTTTCTCTTTCTCATCTGTGGGGACACAATCTATACGACCATGTTCATAAAGAGCGAGAGAGCGCTGCAATTAATTAAGAAAGACCTGGGAAAGAGCAGCAGTAGAGATAGAATGGAAATCAATGAAAGAGTAATGGTTTCATTTTGGCATGGATCAATGAGCTGAAAAGAATGCATTACGCCTGGTGTGATTTCAAAGCTGGGCACGGCTGCCATTGGCAGGGGTTGCAAAACGTCACAGGCTAGCTTTCATTTTAATATTTTTATAGGTGAAAGAGAGAAATGTGTAGGGTTGACCGATGCACTGAATATTCACAATACATTTGCAGTGATTTTGCTGAACATAAATAATGAAGCAAAATGAATACTGCAGTGCTTTTAATTAAAATTCCAAAAGAGACTATTTTTTTAATGCCAAATTCTCTCAAAATCATTTAGGTACAAGGTGTTAAGACCGTTTGATTGAGAATGTCTCAAATTTAAACTTCAGCAAAATAAATGTTGGTAATTTGATTCATATCTGTGAATCAGTTCAAACTTTGTTTCACAGAATTGATTCAAAACTAATTTGAGTCTGTCACGCCCCTGGACTGGTTTTGTTGTGTTTTCCCTCCCCATGTGTTCCGTGTCCCAGTTAATTGACTCATTCTATGCAATTGTGTTCCCCTGTGTTTAAAAGTCCCAGTCTGTTCAGTTTGTGTTTGTCGGGTCTACTTGTTGGATGTCGTGTGTTTCCCGTGTTCCTGTTGTGGATTTTCCCCTGTGATTCAAGTATTAAAGACTGTTGAACGTTTCTCCGCGTCTCCATCGTTCCTCCCACAACAAATCGTGACAGAAGACCCGACCTGAAACCGTAACCTCCGTGTCTACCCTCTGTTTTTGTTTTTTCCGTTTTTGTACAGTGTTTTTTTTGTTTCTGTTGTTCCCCTTATGGATCCCCTTGTTCGTCCCGAATTCCTCCTCCTCTTGCTGGAGCAGGGGGACAGATCTCTCGAGGACCATACGAGACTGTTCCGGCTGTTAGCTAACACCACCAGCTACCCGGACGACGCGCTCTGCTCATCCTATGAAAACCGCGAGCAGAGCGCCATCGTCCGAAGATGGTCCTCGAGAGGATATCGCCGCCTTCGTGGAGTGGACTCTGGTGAGAAACGGATCGGCATTCACCATCTGCCACGTGGATGATCTTGCCAGATCCGCTCCTGACCCAGAGCCCAGCCCACAATCTCCCCGCGGTGCGGAGCATCAGCCCGAACCCACCGATGATGGAGAGCCTATTCCCGCCGCGATCGAAGAGCCAGCGCAAAGCCGAGCGACTGAGCGGAGGATCGCCCCAGAAGCAAAGCCTAACCCGTCAGACCAGGTGCAAGAGCCGGCGACAGTGCCCGCCGCGAGGGAGCAAGCTGTGGACGGTGAGAGCGCGGAGTGGAGCTCCACCCACTGCACCGCGGCTGAGGGTGAGCTAATTATACATCTGGGACTGCAGGACTTAGAAGGGGACCTGATAGACTGGGAAACAGATCTGGAGGCTGACTTGCCCCCTTCTCTTCTCTCCTTCGCCCCCGCCCTCCAGCCCTGAGTGGGCTCCCGTTTCCCAGTCCAGCAGAGAAAAAGAGTCTGTCCCCGAGTCTAGCCAGGAGTAAGCTTTGATTCTGGAGGGCAGCCCTGAGAGCCCGGAGGCTCACGAATGCCCACCGCCCGCTCCTGCCTCCTCCACCGCTGTCGTCTGGCAGCCCCTCTGCTCGCCCTCAGCCCACCATCGGTACGGTGCGAGCGCCGCGGGACTGCCATCCTCCATCGTCGCCGTGGCTGGAGCATCCCTCACCTCCACCTCCAGCCTCCGAGGCCCGGACTCCGCCAGCGGCTCCACCTCGGCTCCTAGCTCCCTCGCCTCCACCGTCACCCGTCGATCCACCAGCTCCCTCGTCCCTCCGGCTCAGTCTTGCTCGGGCATCGACCCGCCATCGCCTCAGAACTCTGGTCCTCCGGCTGCACCTCATCACTCCGTCCCACCGGCTCCGTTGGGCTCCTCCCTCCCGCCAGCTCCACCTTGGTCCTCAGTCACTCCGGCTCTGCCACGGATCTCCGCCTCCGCCTCGGTCGCCAGAGCCCTCGGCTCCACCCTGGCCCCCCGGATCCTTGGCATCCCCCTGGCTCCCCGGATCCTTGGCATCCCCCCGGCTCGTTGGCTCTCCGTCTCGGGTTCCTCCATCACCTGCTCCGCCGCCATTGGTTGGCCCCCTAGAGTCGGCGGGCATTCCTCCTCCATGGCTCCTCCCTCCGTCGGCTCCACCGTGGGTCGACATTATAGCTGTGGCCTGGGTCCAGCTGGGCTCCTCCTGCTCCGGGCCCCTCCTGTTTCCTCCCTGGCTCCTTCCTCACCACCCTGGACTCTGTCTGCCCGCTCCCCCCTCCCCGGTGGAATTGTTACGGTGCGGGACGCACCTTCCGGGAGGGGGGAGTAATGT
>NW_015648505.1:324084-329698 GCF_001515625.1 Sinocyclocheilus rhinocerous
TATATATATATACATATATATATACTGAAATTGAATATTACATAAAGCATAAAACTACTAAAAATGTAATTCAAATTATGAACTTAAAACTGAAAAAAAAAAAAATCTAATTCAAAAGTATAAGTGTATAAGTAATAGTTTATAAATAATACTAAAATAACAGCCTGATGTGGAAGTGTTTGTTTATTAAAAAAATACAAATAATTAGTTATGAATATTGCTGCTTATTTTAATAAATATTCAGATTGATTGATGAACCAATATCAGTCAATTATATTTTATTATATAAAACAATGTAAATTACATTGTCATACAATTACATTGTCATTCATGTCATTTCTAACTATTATCCAATTTCTAACTATTATATTTGTATTTAGTAAAAAGCAGTACTAAACACATTAACTAGATTTTCACTTTTTGAAATTAACAAATTAATTGGGTACAATGTCTGTTCACATTGCCGTCTCAAAAATTATGATGATCATAAAAAAAACTCAATAACCAACCCATAGTCTTGTCATGTATTATACTGTAATCCAAATCCTACAACCGCTCTCACCTCACATCAACTACCCAGAATATTGTCAATTACATAAAGCATTTTCAACAGCATGTTCTCTGCTAACTATTCAATGTAATATTTAAAGGAGAACATGATTGCAAAAAGAGCCCTGCAAGCTGGAAGATTAAGCCTGAACAAGGGCATTTCTATACAAGAAATGCATTTCAGTCCCATCATGTCCCTGTGTTTTAATCTCACCAAGGCTTCCAACCCTGTTTTAGACTCACATTTCCAACATAAAGGTGAAAATAACCCCGCAGAACTAAAGGAAGGAACTGCTAGCATGCAGCCATTAGCAAATGGTGACATTACAATTACGGTTATAACAGGTACCCATGGATACGCGCCATATACCAAAGTCAACCTTGTGGAAGTACTGCAGGAATACTAATACAATTGTATTTCGTGAGTTACTGTAAAACTGGGTCACACACACACAAAACACTAGCTGTAGGCTCCCAAAGCCTTTCAGACATGTTCTAGTATGGACACCTTCTCTGAAAACACAGAAATTGTTAGAGGTTAAATGTTATTTCCCTTTATAAGCCCCCACAAAAACTGACAGCCAAAATCTTCCCACAACAAAAGCTTCAGGTCATCAGTTTCAGAGCACAAGAGAATGAGAGACTGTGTGGGAGGTAGAGGAGGGAAAAGAGAGAGAGAGTGCAGAGGTGAAGCAACTATTATAATGGCCACGTACAACAATGACTTTAAGGGCGCCTACATGCTACAGCACGGATACTCAACGTCCAGCCCAAATGCGTCCTGCCAAGATTATTGATGGCTTGTCGCCACAATCTGCACTTTTGAGAATTCATTTTCTGCCTCTGTGTCTGCAGCACACTGTCAGTGGTTTTGACTGTCAGCAGTCTTATGGAGGAAGCCCATTTTTTCAAGGGGTTGGGAGGCATGGACCAACTACACACCTATATAACTAAATTGCAATAAATTATCAATTAAAAGCCAATTATCAATGAAATATATGCATGTATGTAAATGTATAGTATTTTACGCAATTTATTGAAAATGTATAACATGTTGAAAATAGAAAATGGAGCCTATTTTCAAGAACAACAGTTGTTTGCATGGACATTTTCTTGACAATTAAGAAAATTAAGCACAAAAGGAAAATTAAGCACAAAATTACAAGTATTAAAAGATTGACAACGACAATCACGAGCCCAAGTGGTATGCCTCTCGTATTAGAAGATCCGGGTGAATACTTTTCCCCCCCCCATTTCACAGGGAATTTGGCTGCATTTTATTTTTGCCATTTCACTGACCTGATTCACCTGACCTTTTTAACATTCATTCCTCCTTCATTTTCAGCTTCTGGCAGGTGAGGAGACATTCTCATGGGCAAACAGGCTGCAGCAAGTGAGAAAAGGTAGTGGGAAGAAGTAAAGCACAGGGAGCTCCTCGGAAAAAGAAAAAAAAATTATCCACGGTAGTGGTTTCAACAATACCAATACTAATATTAAGACAGACAGACAGACGTTCAAAAGTTTGGGATCAGTAAGAATTATGTTTTTTTCTTTTTTTTTATGGAGACTTTTATGCTCAAAGCAATCACAATTTCTAATCTCAGTTTCCTATTTGAATATACTTTAAAATATATATTTTTTTCTGTGATGCAGCACTGAATTTTCATCAGCCATTACTCCAGTCTTCAGTGTCACATGATGAATAAAAAGTTAGAAAGAAAAGTATTTATTCAAAATGTATTCAAGTCTTTACTATCAGTTTTTATCCATTTAACACATCCTTACTGAATAAAAGCATTAATTTATTTAAAAAAAAGAAAAAAAGAGAAGAAAAGAAAAGAAAGAAAATATTTACTGACCCCAAAAACCTTTGAATAGTAGTGTATATTGTAATACACAATTTCTATTTTGAATAAACACTGCTCTTTTTAACTTTTTATATATAAAAATATCCTGAGAAAAATATCACAGGTCTCAAAAAATATTAAGCAGCACAACTGTTTCCAACATTGATTATAAATAAGCATATTAGAATTAGGGCTGGGTATCGTTCAAAATTTTTCGATATCGATACCGATACCTTGACTTCGATACCGGTTCCTGAACGGAGGAATAAATTATATTTTAAAGTATATTCAAATAGAAAACTTTATTTTAAACTGCAATAATATTTCACAAAATTACATTTTTTCCTGTATTTTGATCAAATAATGTTTTGATCAAATAATGAAAATTTTGATGTTTCTTTAAAAACATAAAAAATGTTACTGATTCCAAACTTTTGAACAGCATTAGTTAGACAAATACTGTCATAACTGATTGGTGCATAGTGACACCACATTCAAACTGAATGTTTTCCATCGAGTAGCAAAAAAAAAAAAGACAAGGAAACTAATATTTGTCCTGATCCATGTCTCAATGGAGACTTTTACATTTAATTAAAAAGAAATATAAAGACCTCCTCAACTAGAAAAATATCTTCCATAGGAGACTAAAATAACAGTAGTGTAATAACTCAGGAAAAGCAGCGCCAGGTCCATTATAAGATAATCACTTACTATAAATTAACCGATAATTAAAATTGTATCTCATCTACTCAACGGTTCAGAAAAAGATCATGATGCTGTTTTTTTAGTAGTACAAAGGTAAAGCGGTGTTGGAGAAGCTAGTGGAAGTAGTTACTATTTGTTTTAAGATGTAATGTGTCAACACAGCAAATAAAAACTGCACATAGGGCAGTTTTTACATCAACTTTTTAATGATATAATTATGGGTCTACATTCTACAATGTACAACATTTAAACAGCGGCTGTCATAAAAGCCTGATTTTCATGACATATTTATTCAAACACACATTAAATAATGAAGGTTAAGTAGAAATATTATGATTATGTAATATAGTGCATATATTTAGCAAAATGCTCCTCTCTAGAGTATTTTTTTCTAACAAGCTATGTACATTAAATGGCTTTCCTGAAGTAAATGTAACATTACTAGGGGTGCTCCGATTGATCGGCTACCGATCACTATCGGCCGATAATCGCTTTGGGATGTTTGATCGGCGGTCTCTAAAAGGCCGATATCAAAAAAACGATCTCAAAAAAACGATCTCAAGCTGATGACGCTGCTGTGAGAGGTTTGGCACGACATGCAGCGGCACCGTCTCAGGCTCTGTCCGGCGCGGGTGAAATAATTATAATGCTGAAGGTGAGGTACAATTCGCGCTCGCACGCTCTCCTGGAGACCGTGCGCTCATGCACACTCGCAGCGCACACACATAATGCCAGGTTCACATTACTCCGTTTGCAGTGCGTATGTGGTGCGTATTTTTTCCACACTCATGTTAACGGATTAATAAAGCATGCACACTGCACATGGTTGCGGTCCGTCTGCAGCAGTGCAGAGATCGTTTCCGCACCGAGTCTATTTTTGCTGCGCTGCAAGCGCTGAATTAAAGTAACAGCGCATTGTTTGCGGTAAATATGAACATGGACTGACTCAAAAATGTAGTAATTACACCATAAATGCATATTATTAAAGTCTACTGTGTTTCACAGTCAACACATATGGCTTTTTGGCCGAGTGGGTTGCACACAGCAGGCTGCACTACCCCTGTGTGTGTTGCAGACGGCCATCTCCCCTGTGCGCTTCAGCACACTGAAAGAGCAATTTCCATACTAAAAGAGCTTCACGGGTGGAACGTGTTTTTGAAGACGCGTCTTTTTAAAGATGTCTTACCACCCGTGTGTTTCTGGGTGCGGTCGTTACCTGGCGCCGGGTGATGGTCACGATCGCTGCCTCTCGTGTCTGGGCATTAAGCACGTTGAGGCGGCTTTCGTGGATGAGTCATGCTCCCATTGCGGGAGTATGACCATCTCGGAGCTGCAGACCTGACTCCGTTTCCTGCAAAGGGGCGGAGTGCACGTGCCACTGCCTAGATCTAGGGTTCCCCTCAAAAAGGGTACCACCTGTATCTTCCGAGGCTCCGAGCCAGACTTTTCTGGAGAGGAAGATCCGTCAGCGCTGCCGCCCTCTGGACGGTCAGTGGTGCCGGATTCGGATCCGGAAATGATGGCTATGCTTTCCCGGGCCGCTGAGAGTGTCGGGCTCGAGTGGAATCTTCCACCGCATCCCGAACCCTCGAGGTTGGACGATTGGTTTCTCGGGGTGGCTCGCGCTTCTCAAGGAACTCCGCACCGCGACGGACCTCGCGCTACGAACGACGAAGGTTACGGCGCGGTCTCTGGGTCGTGAGATGTCCACTATGGTGGTCCAGGAGCGCCATCTCTGGCTGTGTCTGGCCGACATGCGCGAGACTGACAAGACACGGTTCTTGAACGCCCCTGTGTCCAAGACTGGCCTTTTCGGTGACACGGTGGAGAACTTTGCCCAGCAGTTCTCTGCTGCCCAAAAGCAGACTGCGGCCATCAGGCATCCTGCGCGTGCAGCTGCTGCCTCCACCCGGCCGCCGGCGGTAGCGCCCCAGCCTGCTCGTCGCCGAGGGCGGCCCCCGGCCGCCGCCCCCGCTCCCGCGATCCTGCCCCGGGGTCCATCCCGCCGCGGCGTGCAGCCGCCGGCCCCCGCTCCCGCGCAGCGTCCGCAGCAGCCTCCAGCAAAGCTGCACCGTGGAGCCGGTCGCAGAGCAGCCGCCCCGCCCGTCCAGGCCCCCGCCAACGATCCAGTGCCGGGTCCCTGCGTTTCTCCTCGCTGCCCCAACGCGTGTATGCCTGTAGTTCCGTTAGTGCCACTTGCGCGGCGTCTGGGAGCCTGGCTAGCGCTACCCAGCCCGTCTTTCATACTTGCTCAGAATCAGGATCAGTTGTGCGAACACAGGGACTTGGTGGTCTCACACCTCAGCCTGTTGGGCCTTCGGGTCAACTGGGGGCCCCAACTGCACTGGCACATCAACTGCCTCGAGTTGCTGGCAGTACACCTCGCTTTGATCCATCTCAAAGGGCGCTTACGAGGCGAACATGTACTAGTCCGCATGGACAACACTGCGACTGTGGCGTACATCAACCGACAAGGTGGTCTGCGCTCCCGTCGCATGTCGCAACTCGCCCGC
>NW_015648505.1:329838-339247 GCF_001515625.1 Sinocyclocheilus rhinocerous
GCCTGACCGAGGGAACACTCGGCACAGATGCACTGGCACACAGCTGGCCTCGGGGCCTTCGTAAATATGCGTTTCCCCCGGTGAGCCTTCTTGCACAGACACTGTGCAAGGTCAGGGAGGACGAAGAGCAGGTCCTGTTAGTGGCGCCCTATTGGCCCACCCGGACCTGGTTCCAGATTTGGAGTATCACTATAAATAGTTATAAATGATCAAAAGAAGGCTTTAAAAAGATCGGTATCGGCAGATACTGCTTTCTGTGATCTGCGATCGGTGATCGGCCTCAAAAATCCTGATCGGAGCACCCCTAAACATTACCTGACATATTGTTTACAAGCTATGTCTTTGTGTGGTCTAAACACTAATTGATCAATTATGACACATAATACATTTCAGTACGTTGTACTAATTCCTGAACACATGTAATAAGTAGCTACACTGATGATATGGAGGGGGATAATATCTTTTCAGTTGTGTCTGTAAGATATATATTTACTACAGTAGATCTACTATTATATTTTATATTTATTATATCTACACATTATATTTACACTAAATACAACAAATAAGTCTATGAAACCCCACCAATTTCTATACATGTAGTTGAGTTGAAAACATCAGCAGGGAAAAAAGGCCTCAAACAGACCTACAATAAATCACCTCAAAGAAATTTGGGAATCGTTTTATAACATGAACCATATGAATGAGCCAAATAAACCAAATAAGCAAAAATCTGACTCATTGCTACATACGAAAGGATAGATTAACATTGTAGCATTTTGTTGTCAAAAGTAGCTAACTGCTAAGCTTCGAAAAAATTCTAGCAAAAAAAGGCCTCAGAGACATATAATAAATACTTCAGAAATTGGGTAGATTGCTTTGAAACATTTACGTGAACCATCTGAAGGAAACAAATTAGCCAGATAAGCAAAAATATGATTCTCGTTGCTACATACAAGAGCAATGTAGCATTTTGTTGTGCTACAAACACACTGGCAACACTGACAGCCAACCGACTACAGTACGTCAGTTCTCAAACGTTCCAAGACCCAACTCAACATGTTCAACTGGCAAAAACAAGCACCAACCAGCACCAACAGACAGGGCATCTACACATCTTCTCATCCAAAGTAGCTAACTGCTAAGCTACTGAAAAATACAGCTAATTCAACACCACTGCTACTTTTAATTGCTCAATTCCCAGCACTGTAAAACAACAGGTTGTTTCTTCGCTGTAGATCTGGGAATCATGCCTTTCCCTCGTATAAATTTTCTCTGTGTCTGCAGTTTCCTTAAAGCAGATTTAATTGCTCTACTGTGGAACTCTCCAGCTAGCAAGAATCTATTCAAATCATGATCACTTC
Source organism: Sinocyclocheilus rhinocerous (assembly GCF_001515625.1). NCBI lineage: Eukaryota > Metazoa > Chordata > Actinopteri > Cypriniformes > Cyprinidae > Sinocyclocheilus > Sinocyclocheilus rhinocerous. The sequence continues at coordinate 331,200 of NW_015648505.1, forward strand.
AAAGAGCACCGCACCACTGCTCTGCATCAAATTTCCAACGAGGCCCCTATATGTTATCACTCACATGTGGTATTAAATTTGTGCTTTGAGGTAGAGTTTTAAGTACATACCCTATTCTGATATCTCTACATTAGGTTAGCTCAGTATCCACCGTAAGGCAAGCATAATTTGGCGCAATTAAGATATAAATCAGAACCGTTCTCAGTTGTTTCACTGATAAACATGAGAATTAATTACTGTAGCCATTTAGAAACAACTGGGAGCTGTACATGGAGGATATGCTTGCATGTATCACCTCTTGAGGCTTTCAGTAAGCCAGAGTAAAGTCTGTAGATAATTATAAAAAAAAATTTCCGATCTAGGTAATCTTTCAGACTTTTTTCCCTTCCCATCTGAATGAGTAGCCGTGGGTGCTTGGCACTGAAAAAAGACGCACAACACACAAACACGCTACGACACACAAATTTAATTTTCAAGGATGACGCTATCTCTGACATCTCAGAGTAAAGCACAGATATAGAGTCCTAGAAGCAGCTGCTCACTGATAGAAATTGAAAGTGAGAAAGAGAGGGAAAGAGCCTTTTGTTTTGTTGCTGCTGTTGCTGAATTGTCATTTAAAGTCAATATAAAATGAAAAAAAAAAAAAAACTATTTAATACTTTTTTCTGGTTTTATTGTGCATGATTTGACTCATATTATTCAGAAGATAAAAAATTTTGTTTCAATAACGATTTGTTTATAGTTGAATATTCAGTTTCATGTGTCAAATAATGTGTCATAAGTCTAATAACTGTATGTGCAAATTATGGAGGCAAAATAACATTTGTGAGATAATCTTTGGGAATGTAGAGATTAGAAATTAAAGCGGCGTTTCCCCAACTGAGATTTATAAGGGAAGTGCAAGGAGTTTATGAAAAGGCAATAAATAATTAAATCATAAAAATGCAAAATTAAAATAAATCATTTTAAAATGAAAACAAATCTATGGAGCCCTGCACATGACATGGAGGGCAAAAAACAGAATGACCAATTTACTAATTCGTTCCCTCAGTATACTAAATCATACGCACAAAATAATAATGTTATGTTATGTTATATGTTATGTTGTTACGTGTTATGGACAAAGACACTTTAAATTGGGAAGTAGAATGAATGATCATTTCGTGCGCACAATTTACTTAAAATGAGGGCAAGAATGTTTATATCGAGCACATGATTTAGAACAGAGAGAACACATTTTTTTTTCCGGCATGTCATGTGCAGGGCTCCATACAAATCAAAATGAAACACTTACTAAAAAATATATTGTGACTATTAGCCAACTGATTTTAGAGCTGCGAACATGTGTTGTTAAATTATTGAAATGTGAATTTATAATCTCTGGGGTATTTCGATTTTTTTTTTTATTAAATGGGTTCACCTAACAAAGAAGTTTGGAAATCTAAATAAATCGGCACAGTGTTTTACTAAATGAGCCTGATCAACCCAGTCTCATGAAAAAACAACTATTTTATAAGGTGGTGATTTTGTATGAATTCATACAATGTTGTTTGTATGGGAACGCACACTTTTTAGAAAAAGAGCATTAATGCATTTATTTTAAACCAAACCATCAGTGGGGTGTAAGCAGACCATATGAAAGTATACAAATGAGATCATAAAAATGTACACAAATTAGCCACCACCAATTCACCAAAACATAACAAGTTATGAATTGCAATGATAGTGATTTGGCCTGATGAAGATCCACTGGATCAAAAGGTAGCAAAATTAATATTGTAGCATTGTGCTTATATGCTCTGTGATACTTTATACTTTGATTCGGTACCAGTTTAAGTGTTGCTGGATGATTGTGTGCTTTATTATTTTCTTTGCCCTAGAGTTCAGATAAGGTAATTCATTTATAATAATTCATTCATTTATCATTAAGTAAAATCCTGCTTGCAATAACTCTCAACAGCCAGCACAGTGTCCAAAACCTAGTAATTTGTAAAGTGCACACAAACCATATTGAAGCTAGTGTCATCTTTATAAGCCTCCTCTTTAACCCTGAATTTCCCCCTCTAGGCCGGGTAATCTCGCCACTGGAATAATGAAAATTATGGCAAGTCTACATGCAACCTAATTGTGTGAGCGCAACACTCATAGACCGTAAGGCAGAAACTGAAATAACAGAAAATTATTGTGGGTAATTTAATCTATAGCTCTGGCTTTTAAATTACACATGCATTAGCACCTCTGTGGAAAATCCTGAATACTGCTCTGAAGCATGTGTGTTATCATGAGGGTCAGAGAGAGGGCAAAATCTTCAGGGAAAGGACCACCAACAAGGTCAAGTGAATGAGACTTGAAAAAAAAAAAGATATTCTTAATTAAAATTCACGATAACGCAAATCGCACTGCTAGAAAATAATAATAATAATAAAGTAAGTGTATGAAAATATGGTTACGTTCGAGTCATTAGACGACCATAATGCTCACTATTTCTGAAGTACACTGAAGAAAAAAAATGGTGTAGAAGCAATTTTTGCTCAGAAATAGCTAGTTGTTACGTCCCTATGTGACGCTGATTTGTCGTTTGAGTATTTTCTTGTTTTTGTGTTCTTTTGCTTGAGTTTTTCCCCTGTCGCGCTGTCTCTCTCTCTATCCCTTTTACTTTCACTTTTGCAGGTGACGTGCGGATTGGTCGGCTCACTTGTCAATCATTCGGGACGAGCTGATTGGGTCTGATGAATACTTATTCTCTTTTTGCCTTGTGTAAACAACTGCCACGGTCTTCAATAATAAAGCAAGTTCGCTTGATTTAGTCTCTAGTCTTAGTTACTTTCATTCACACACCGAGTGTGAAGCTGGTATTGGTCTGAACTGGTCCAATGTTCCCCTTCTTAGTCCCTAGACGCTTAATCAAAGGAGGGTCGTAACACTAGTCAATTAAAATACATTTTCACTTCCATAATATTTATAAATAAAATAAATAAAGAACTACAAAGAAATGGCAAGTAACATTAAACACAAACTCTTTTCTTTCATTTTTGCCTTTATTATGACAGGACAGTATGATGACAGGAAGTGAAGTGGGGGAGAGAGAGAGAGAGAGAGAGAGAGAGAGAGAGAGAGAGGGGGAGACGCAATCGATCCACATGGTTTTCGTTTGGACTAACAGGTGTGCTCGCGCATCTCCACGCGCAAAGGAAAATAGATGGTTAAACATACTCAGGAGGGCGCCTCAAGGACAACGTTGTCTTTTAAAAAGTCACAAGTCCTATTCTGATGCCTTTTCACACGGTTTCATTAAACGGCGTGTTTTGGTAATTAGAAATTGGCTGTAACACCCAGATGACAACACAGCTCAAACAAGAGGTTTCACATGGCTTTACATGATTCACCACAAGATTCAAGGAATATACAGCAGAGGGAAACACCTGTGGAACTTGACACTCTCATTTTGGATGCCGAAATAATATTTGGATTGACCAATCATTATCTGAAGAGAAAACAGAAGGTAATAGCTCCTTTTCCGTTTGCATGCTTTTAACTTCATAGCTGTTAAATATAGCACATTTAAGCCCATTCTTAGCTTATTTATAATGATTAAAAAAAAAAATCAAGAATATTTCAGCACCACGAACAGCTCCTTCGAAAAGACCCATAAATGTCTGTGTCTACTGTAACCACAGTAAATCCCACTAAGTGTTTGCACAAAGTGTTTCATGTCATGGTTTAGATTTCACGCGTCTAACAGCTGTAAAGTGTTTTGGAGAGAGAGAGAGAGAGAGAGGGAGAGACGTGATCAGGAAAGGTCTGCGATCCGGGACTCGAGCTTGGGACACCCAAAACGCAACGAGTCCACGAGGCTATTGGTGCTGACTAAACACAAACCTTTGAAGTAAGAAACACTGAAATCGTATTCTCTTATAAATTGTACTAATTTTGTAAACTTGTAATATGTAATATTATAGTCAGGCTAATTGTAAATATTAAATATGTATGTAAATATTTCTTTCTTTTTTTTTTACAACTTGAATTTTTTTAACAGCACAGTCTGTTAATTCTGCATTTACTACCCACAACGCAATGCATGTAACTTGATATTTTCTATTTCCATTGTGACATAACCATAATATCACTTTTTTTTTACTTGTCTAATATGTTTTTTTTATTTTCCATAAAGACATGTACATAAAGAGGTTATGTGACACCAACGTGACAAACTACTGTCTGAATCTGAATATTAGTGTATTGTCTGTTATGACAGAACATTTCAAATAATATTTTTGAAAGATAATTAAATAAATAAACTGTAGTATCCAGTGTATACCGTAGACAGTATGCAGTCAGTAGTAAGCTAGAATCCATTGAGAACACAGCCAGAGTTAATCAAATTAAAACGATTTTGCAAAACGCATTCCAGCTGCATCCATTTGCACTTTTATTGAGCGTATGAAAGTTTATTACACCTAAAAACACTCTCTAAAGATGCTGGATCACACTCACTTAAGAAGTATAAAGGCATATACTTAACATTTACAGAAGCAGAGAACATCTCCAAAATCCTCTTTTGAGCGATTTGAAAGTGTTTTAAAGGGGTCATATGATGCTGCTAAAAAGAACATTATTTTGTGTATTTGGTGTAATGAAATGTGTTTATGCGGTTTAAGGTTAAAAAAACACATTATTTTCCACATACTGTACATTATTGTAAAATCCTCTTTTGAGCGATTTGAAAGTGTTTTAATGTTCTTTATTCAGCTGCTCAAACTGAAAGGTAATGTAATAAGCCAAGCTTGAACAATTTTTCAGATGGTCAGCTCTAAATACGCGTTTCCTCTCTGTTGACTGCGTGTCTAAATTTCCTTTAAACTTGTTTCTAAGGCTGGGCCAAGGTCAGCCCTGCGCTCTGGGGCTGCCTCATTTTCATTCACAATCAGCTCCAAACTCCACTAATCACTCAGAGAGCCACTAAACTTTCAAGACGATGATGCAGTAGCACTGTGAACGTGTGTAACATATAACCGCTGACCTTAGTTTAACATCTTTAACCTTCCCACACATTACACAAGGAAGAGATCATTAGATTTGACTTACCTTTGTAGGTGGTTGGCCAGACGGGAAAGCATAGGAGAAAGAAGAAAGAGAGAAAGGGCATAATGTTAGAAATATTATGTGCCACATGTGACATATGCAATGCAAAATCAATACAGGTATATTTCACACGCTGTGATCTGATGAGGTTGCAGATGTCAGTTAATAAATGCTTGCTGTCAGAGGTGAAGCCATCAATCATGATTGTTTATCACATTTTGCTCTGAGATTATGAGTTAATCCAGGGTGGTGTTGATGTTTTATTAACCCTGTAAGGCCCACTGTTGTAATACTACAACATCAGTTTTAGCTTGACTAAAATAAAGCTGCTCATGTTTTTTTTTCTCTCTAAGACCACATTTACACAACTAATGGGTCCTATTCTTCAGCCTTGCAATGCTACTTGATGCTAGATTTTAAAGGGGTCATATGATGCGATTTCAAGTTTTCCTTTCTCTTTGGAGTGTTACAAGCTGTTCATGAATAGATAAGATCCCTAAAGTTGCAAAGACTAAAGTCTCAAACCCAAAGAGATATTCTTTATAAAAGTTAAGACTCGTCCACGCCTTCCTAAAACGCCTCGTTTAAACGCCTCCACATGTCTATGTCACTGTGTGGGAAGATTTGCATAACACCGCCCAAATGTTCATGCAAAGAAAGAAGGCGTAACTTTGATTCTCGCTGCAGTATTGTTGCTGCCGCTGCTGCCATGTCGTGGAGACGCTGTGCGTTTCATTGTGAAAGCAAAACTACTTTGTTTGGTCTTCCAAAAGAGGACACAACTAGAAATCAGTGGTTACGTTGTATTTACAACACTGTTCCAGAACAGTTCAACCCAAAAATTCAGATGTGTGCAACGCATTTTACGGAGGAATTTTTCCTGAACCTGGGAGAGTAGACTACAATGCCGACTGTTCTGACTCACAGACTGTAAGTACGTTTTCATATTTAAAGAATTTGACACTGATGATTCAAACGCGAGTTTTGAGCAGTGTAGAGTAGCACTTGTTGTTTGTAATTTCTCAGATCACAAATGCAGACATGGTTTTATGTTTACGCAGTCTGAAAGTCTTTTTTTTTTTTGTGGGGGGGGGGGGGAATCTTACATTCTCTGAATAAGTAATAGTTACTCACTGATATTAATTATTTTTGAATAGTGATTATTTGGGGTAAATTTTACCTTCTCTGAATAAGGAATAGGTACTACCTGATATTAATTAACTTTGAATAGTAATAATTAGGTATTAGCTACTTAGCGATCAAGAGTAAATTTTACCCAATTTTAATGAGTAAGTAAAAGTATGAAATGTGAGGTATATATAACCCAATTTATTTTAGTATTTAATAGCTTTTTAGTTCATTTATTTTCTACTCACAACAGGGAATTAAATCTACCCAAAAAAAGTGGATGCAAATTGTTACCTCAGATTTATTGGGTAAATTCTACATGTTGCTTTTTACAGCATGGGTGCAGCAGGCGCAATGATATTACGCAGCGCCTGAAAATAGTCCCCAGCACGCTCCCACTGTTTTGAAACCTAGTGAGCCGACTACTAAGAGAGCATTTTAAAGCATCATAGGTAAAAGGGAGACTTCTACTTTTTAAGACACCTTCTTTGGCTAATTTCTAAAGATGTTATCACATGTACCATTGTTCAATGATTTTTCGTGATTTTTCATTTCATTTCAGTCGTTGCTCACCATTGGATCCTCTGCAGTAAGTGAATGGATTTATACAGATGATAAAAACATCACGAAAACCCACAAGTTATCACCTCCAGTCTATCAATTAATGTCTTGTAAAGTGAAAAGCAGCGTGTTTGTAATAAACAAATCAATCATTAAGATGCTTTAAACTGTCTCTTTTGGCCAAAATATCACTCTATAATAACACTTCCATAATAAGGCTTTGATCAATTAACAAGATGTTAATTGATTGACATGGATTATTATTTGTGGACTGCTGTGTTGTTATCCGCTGTTTTTGGTTCTTATTCTGACGGCACCCATTCACTACAGAGGTCCACTGGTGAGTAAGTGATGTAATGCTAAAATTCTTCACATCCCTTTCGATGAAGAAACAAACTCATCTAAATCCTGGATGGCCTGAGGGTGAATGAACTTTAAACAAATTTTCATTTTGGGGTGAACTTTTCCTTTTAGTCAGCATTGCATGTATCCTATCCTTCACAAAAAAGTCAGTCACAATGCATTGCAAATGAGCTCAGCGGAGAGAAAAAAAATCCAAGCTGGTGAACAAGGCAAAAGACATTATTATTGAATATAAATATACTTATTTCATTCAATACAGAAAAATATCTATAAAAAATATTTCAAATCTAATAAAAAATTTACTGTTTTACTCAATATTTCACTGTGCGATGTATCATTAGCAACATGCTTACATCAAACTCTATTGGAATCAATTACTCCAGGATCAGGAGCACTACTTCTGCAGCGAGCAGAGCCCGTGTAGAGCGTTCCAAATGAGTCCCTTGTGAAGTTCAACTTCAGTCAGGATGCTTCCTTAGTAGAGAGCTGCCTATTTCAACCTAATCTCATGAGTATTCGTATGTATTTTAAGTAAAATGTGGTTCTACTACACATACTGTATATTACTTGTGTTTGCACAGATACTAAAACTGGCATATTGGCAGCATCTAAAATGTGAATCATTTACTAATGAACTTTACAGACATAAAAATGATCCATCACATTTTAACGTCCTATTCTCGCTATTAACAAATCATTAACTAGGACTTTTGCCTCAAACTACTAATGTGATGCTTATTAATAGTTAGTAAGGTAATAAACAGCCAATATGTTATTAATAGGCATGCTAATAAGCAACTAGTTAATAGCAAGAATTGGTTCCTATGCTAAAGTGTTACCAAATGATCCTTATGTGATCAATGAATATTTATAAAATATAAACTTAATATAAAATTAATTGGTTGATTCCATTT
>NW_015648505.1:339315-348092 GCF_001515625.1 Sinocyclocheilus rhinocerous
AAATTAACTTAAATGATTTTAGCAAATGGCTGCAATATAACAAAGAGTGAAAAATTTAAGGGGGTCTGAATACTTTCCGTACCCACTGTATATATATATATACTGTGAATAAAAAATGACCATAAAATGCACATGTAGTCAAAATTTTCAGAATCCATATGATTGTATTGTGTGGAACATAACCAAGTTCAAGTCTTTATTTATTGATCTTCATCGACAAAACCAGAGGTCGTAACAGTGAAATCACACACTTGTTAATGTAATATTTTCAAAAGCATTACAAGAATGGTTTTATGCAAGTGAACTGGGATACGATTTTAGAAAGGGACACAAAATATATCTATAAAACAATAAATATGTATGTAAATTACAATAATCATATTAAGTAAATGTTAATATTTCACATTTTTATAACTGTAACGGAATACTGGTTACATTTGTCAGTATATGTCCATTTTTTTTTTCAGTCTCTATCCAAAAATACAAAAAAGTATGTTTTAGTATTTTTAAAATTTACAAATTAAGCGAATACCAACATATAAACAATGAGTCCAGGCTGCCTATTTCTAGACACCAAAGCACTCACTAGGTTTTGATACAAGAGCTAATATGTTTGATCACAAATGTAAAAAAGTATTTCTAAAACCAGTTCAATTTGATCAGATATTTATTATTTTACTCTTAATTTTGTGTATCATTAGCATTTAAACTGCCTGCCTGTCCATTATGAGAAGTAATATTTGTTTAGCATGCAGAATTTCTGCCTATTGATGCGTTCCACATCAGTCACATTTGGATGATTCCTTAAAAGACAGCTGACTTCTTAGGCAGTAGACAGCAAGGCAGCTGACTAGCTTACAAAAAAGTGTGTTTGATTGTGTGTTTTATTGTGTTTGAATCCTCATTATTATAAGAGGCGACTCTTCTGATCTATTTAATGTCAGAAATGACTAATTTCTATGGCAACATTCATAACAGCAAACATAATCCACATGTGGCTTTGTTGTTAATGGCAGCATAATTTTTAACCACTATTAATTCACCTTATGCTCTTGCACAATGTTTACGGAAAAAGCACACTGGGTAACAGTAACTATAATAAAACGACTAATGGAAGTATGTGTAGATCCACCTGACTACCTTTAACTATCAAGGCCACTGTCAATTTTGGTTCCTTTTATGATGCCACAACAACTGAGAGGAAGTCGGAGCTTTCATTAAATTTCCAACTTGTAATTACGAGTTCAACAAAGACATGAAGGGGTTTACAAGTTGGAAACTCATAATTACAGTGTTTCTGACATGAAAGCCGAATAGATTCCTGCCATTCCGTGAAACACAACATATCTGTCTGGGCATCAAATTTGAACCTGACGGGTTTCTTTTTTCAGCAGTAATTAACTATTCCTCAGCAGCAGTACGAAAGGCTGTATCTCTGTCAGATCCATTTCAGCTAAACAAAATGATACATCAGCAGAGAGTGCAAGAACATGGACGCTCTAAGCTTAAATCGTTAGCAAAGCTTAGTCTCTGAATTGATTTCTGAGATAGAGAAAAATGGGCATATTTGTCATCTCTAAATAAGCGTTAGAAACGCCTAATTTAGCAGCAGACACAATATGACTTGAAGGAAACGCCTGAGTGTCCTGCTTCAGGTCCTCGGTCTATAAAGGTCAGGCAGATGGCAGAGGGAAGATGAATGTGAAGAGTCTCTTTTCCAATCAGGTGGGAAGGCTAAAGAGGTAGACAAAGGCCGTCAGGCGTCACAAACCATAAATTATTTCAATTTTTAGGGGGGCAGCGAGTTGTTATCAGCCTAAAAAGGTCAAAAGCATGGAAGCAAGTGCTCCTCCCCTCTTGGTGATGGAGTGCTTTTTGCAAAACTTCAGCAGCATATAGTACGGCTGGTTTTATATCCTTCCATGTGAAAAGGTCAAGGTAAGTAAGATGACCAGTTAAAAGGTCACACCTTACTCACAAATAGAGATTGCCCCTTCAGATCTCAGACAGGACAGGTTTATATATAGTATTATATAAGGCGAGCCTCGCTGCTACTGTTGCTCATACTTTCAAACCTCCTGACTTTAATATTAAACTTGAGTTTATAATTCATCCAGCACCGTTTGTGTTAGAGACATGAATGGTACCACAATCACACATCTTGTTGAAAAGCGAGCTGTGCTGTTTCTTTTCTAAGCAATCAGGCTTTTGAATTGGCAGACGATAAAACAGGCAGAAAAAAAACACTGACTTACATCGAAGCAGGGATCACAGAGACCAGAACATAATAGACAGTGGGATGAGCCTCTTTTTTATTTTTCACTACAGAACACCGACCACCTAGCAACAACCTAGAACACCCTTAGCAACCATCTAGCAATACCCCAGGAACCATCCAGAACAACAAAACAGCTGCACAGTATTCTAGCTGTGTCCCAAAATGACATACTATACACTATGTACTATGTACTTGACTGTCTAGTATTCATTTTATAAGTTTAACAACAACAAGAAATTTACTGTTAAAAACTTTATACTGACAACCACCTTACGTGGTAAAGTAGAAAGCAACACTGTGAAGTTCATTGCAACACTGAAATATATCAATTAACATTAATTAAACAAAATAAAATATAACACTGTATAAACCCCTCATGTATATAAATAAGATCAAATAATATGTAATACCAAAAAATATATAATTATTTAATTTATTAATAAATTATTTACATTTATTTATGCTATCAAATTGTAGGGTCACAAAGAATTCAGGGAATGTCAATTTATGGTTTTCATTGTAAATTTTAAGTTGACCTGTTGACCTTTTTTACAGTGTAGATAAACTTGCTTTAATACTTAGGGCCAAATTTACTAAACAGGGCAAATTAGCACGAGAGCGCAATTCCAAAACAGTGCAGATGGGCGTGTAAATTTCTGCGGGTGATTTACTGACAATGCGCAAATTAAAGAACACAGACGCAACATCTCATTGGCATAAGATCCAACGCAGCGAAAATTAGCATAGTCCCAAATAAGCAGAATATTAATAGGCATGCTAATAAGCAACTAGTTAATAGCAAGAATTGGTTCCTATGCTAAAGTGTTACCAAATGATCCTTATGTGATCAATGAATATTTATAAAATATAAACTTAATATAAAATTAATTGGTTGATTCCATTTGTGATGACTGAGGTTTTTTTCAGTTGTATTTATTAAACATTGTTTGCTCATTTACTTAACGTTTCATTATGTCCATGTCTGGTTCCAAAGGATTACATCAGTTTAAACACAAATACACTTTAAAGTCTTGAAATTAATCCAAGTCTTGTAATCATTTAACCATTACTTATCTAACATTTATTTTGTTTGCCTTGAGACACAGCCGTTTTATATATATATACAGTATATATATATATAAAAATAAAAGTAAAAATTATATATATATATATATATATATATATATGTTGACCTGTATTTCTTTATACAAAAAAAAAGTGTTTTTCTGTAAAATGTCGATGTTCTGTTATATTTCTTATAATAGGGCTTATTTTTCATAGTGGCATTTTGAAATTCATCAATCTTTTTTTACAGTGTAGATAAACTTGCTTTAATACTTAGGGCCAAATTTACTAAACAGGGCAAATTAGCACGAGAGCGCAATTCCAAAACAGTGCAGATGGGCGTGTAAATTTCTGCGGGTGATTTACTGACAATGCGCAAATTAAAGAACACAGACGCAACATCTCATTGGCATATCGGCCAACGCAGCGAAAATTAGCATAGTCCCAAATAAGCAGAACCGATGCAGTGCGGGTGATCTACTTATGACACAGGCACAAAATAGTTAAAGATATGCTTTTATTTTGGCCATTAAATAATGGCACAAATACCAGTAATTTGACGAGTGCAAACGTTAGTAAATCGCATTGCGTGATTCATTTTAATACTCTCCTCCCATAAATCTTGCGTCTGAAAGGGAAACTCCTACAAATGCATATTCAATAAGGTCAGGCGCAAAAATAACTGTGTCCATGCCTTTTCAGTGCTAATTCTTCACTGCGCATCTTTAGTAAAACCTGACAGTACTATTTTAATGCCAAAAGTGTGCTATTTTAACGCTTATTGTGTTTGAATCAGTCTAGATTGCACAGTAAAATTAGCAATCTATACGCAAAAAGCAATTAAGCAAGGTTGCTTTTGGGAGTGCTTCCTTTTTTTCTGCTGAGCTTTATCAAGGTAATTAAATACATTGTCAAACTACACATTTTTTTGCATCCACATAAATACAGGTACTCTCTTACATTCACACAAGCAGATATTTCCAGTATTTTAATGGAAGAATTTTTTAAGAAATGACCTGATATCATCACATTTTACAAATGAAAGGGTATCCACTCCTCTGCAGGATGAGATCAGAGGGGAACCGCAGGGAAAAGCCAAGCAGAGCTTTAGACTCATAGCATGACATCATCTTGTGACTGGCACCAGACACCCCTCCTGAGAGTGTGGAAGTGCTGGAGTGCCATACGGAATTGGAAATGTTTAGATGTCCTCACTTCAGGACCTCTAATGTAAGCACATCAGTGCGCCAGACACAGATCAATCAAAGCTGAGAGAAAAACGGCCCATCTTCTTCCTCTGGAGGGAAAAAGGATAATGATTCGAGCTTTCATGTGGAAACATCAAAAATGGTTGTTTTCCACATGTAGAAAGCCCCGTTTAGAGCTGTGTGTGCGATGTAAGCCAAATCAGTAATGATCAAATGTAGCAAAGAAAAAACTGTGTTTGCATGAATTTCTCCTCACAGAATAATGCGCTATTGACCTTTAACCTGCATATTTCCATCACAAACCTGTGATACAGTAGCTCAATATCTTACTGTACACTTCTCAAGCTCAGCAATTGATGTATTCTTTTAAAGTTTCTTGCTTTTGCTTTAATGGGTCTCTGGAGACAATATAGGGAATCCTTTGAAATATTCAGAGTATGAACATACATAGCCATATTTCTGAAGCCATTTGCTCTTCATCATTGCTTCTTCATATTCGGTTTCAAGTAAGCGGGAGGAGAAACGAACAGGCAACAAAAGAGAGATCCTCCCTTCTGTCCAAGCTTAAAGGGATAATTTATCCAAAATGTAAATGCTGTCTTCATTTACTCTCCCTCAGGTCATTCCAAACTTATATGGTTTTCTTTCTACTGTGGAACACAAAAAGAGAACTTTTGAATAATGTACGTTACGGTTTAAAAATCTGGGGTTGGTATGATTTCTTTAATGTTTTTGAAAGTGTCTAATGCTCAACAATTTACTAGATCAAACAGTGTAAAAACAGCAATGATGTGAAATATTACAATTTAAAATAACTGTTCTCTATTTGAATGTCTTTTAAAATGTAATTTATTTATGTGATGGCAAAGCTGCATTTCACCTCATGATCCTGCTGATTTCAGATCGATCAATCAATCAATCAATCAATAGCCAGCTATGATATTCTTTAAAACATCCCCTTTTTCTGATCAATGGAAGAAAGTCATACAGGTTTGGAATGCCGTGAAGCAGAGTAAATAATTTTGAGGAGAACTATCCGTTTAAGATGACAACATTTTGAAGTTGTGACCATTTACAGTATTTAAAACCAGGTAAATCTGTGTACTTGCTGGGAATACAGTAATCATTCAGAGTAAGTGCTGCCTGCAGTTGGCATTCCAGCATAGGGGAAATTTAACAATCAAAATAAGAAAGCTTGTGGAAGTGTGCGTGAGGAAGGCAGGGGGCGGGAGACTGAAATGGGAGTCACACAGAATAAGCCCAAAGGCATTGACTGCTGCTCAGCCCATCCTAGACTTTAATTACTGCTAGTGAAGCAGCCATTCACATATCTCCAGGGTGGCTCGGCTTACCTCTGAATTAATGATGCACAGGGCTCAAGTGAAACCATGGGCATGATTCTAGAGGTTAGATGACTTTTGACACTGGACATATGGCTATTTGAACGCAGAAAATGTTTAAGGATGCAAACTGTTTCAGAGGATACTTTTCACAGACTCTGCTGGATGAGATTTGCATATTGCCACTATGGCAACAACTAGCATATATATAGTGTTGGCCAAAATTATTAGAACACTAGCATTTTCACCAGCTAAAAAAAAAAAAAGGTTTTAAGTCAGTTATTTCGATCTTTTGCTGTAGTGTGTCAGTAGGAATATCAGTTTACAAACATTCATTTTGCCATTAATTGTAATTATTAATTATTATTAATCAATTACAATTAAAAGTAATTATTAAATCATACAAATTAACAATTATTTTAATTTTACTTTTTAATTAATCAACACACCATGTACCTCATACCCCGTCATGAAAGGTACTGAAGTACACAATAAAATACTATAAATATAAAAAACTAATAATAATTATATATATATATATATATATATTATTATCAATCAATCAATCAATCCACAATTTATGCTAATCTGCTTAATTTTAATTTTAACAATAATCATTAAGCAAATTTATAAATAAACAAACAAACAAACAGAATTTGGACCCCCATACTTTGTTTTGTGATAGATTAAATTATTGGATAACGTGAAATGAAAGACATGAAACTAGCACCATGTAGCAGATTGGTTGCTGAGGCAACAGTCAATTATATACTTTGGGGGCCATTATACAAATATATTTAACCACAGAATGGCAGAACAGTGTATTCCAGAGAGCCGTGTAATAAGATGGTTTTCAACTGGTCCTTTCAGCAGGTCCAGACTATTTCAGAAGGTACTGTAGTACTGTTTTGCTGCAGTGACTTTTTTTAATAATGTTAGCATACAATATATATTTTTACACGCAGTATAAGGTTTTTGTTCTTGTTGAGGCAGTTTTGTTGACATTAATGATCACTTTCTTTCTCCAATGGTGGTGGGAGCTATTGTTGCCTTGTGTTGCTTTGTCTCAACTGCACATTTCCAGAAAAATATGTATCGCATTAGTTTCTCACAGGCCTCATCTTTCTCCTCATAGTTTTTTTAGAGAAGAGTCTAATAAAAACAGTTTAAAACTTAGTGAAACCCACTGAGCTAATGAGCCACGAGATATCAAAAGGCCCGAACAAGCACAGCAAAATTACTACAGGATGTGGGCAGATTGTTAAATTGCCACAAGGAGCCTTGAGAGTGGTTTAAGTTTCTCTCATGTCTCTTATCCAGCGTGTCTCATAACTCCAGGCCTCTGTGCTACAGGGAGGGTACACAGAGTGACAATAACCTGCTGTGCTGTACATCAGCTTAGCGCCTTCATTAGCCACCGCAATTGTATTGCCGTGCCATAATTATCCCACTCCAATATCCCGAGAGCCGCCGCCTCATCCTCATCCTCCTCTACCTTCTGAGATGTCATAAAAGAAAGAGAAAAAAATGCATGAAACGTGTTGGATGGAGCTGAATTATTCATTCTGTTCTATTACTGTTTTGCGTTCACACTAGCCCTTCACTTTAACTTTACATGCCATTAGCTAGATGTCAAAAGTATCTGAGCTACTTGCAAGCACTGTTATTAAAAATAGCAGAAACAACAGCTGTTGCTTTCTTGCTGTTGCTATGAAAGTACATTGTGAAGATATTTTAAGCAAATGAAAATATAAGAATAAATACGATGGCAAAAGTGTTTTTTTTTTCTTTACAGTGCGTTTGACGTTTTACAGCAAGCATTTCTGCATATGTTGGTACTACTGTATGTTTTTTTGGGAAATGTATCATTTAAATACAATGGTTTATTATTCAGCACCACAGTAAATATCAAAGTATCATGGTATTACCGTTTGAAACCTTCCCTGTGTACCAGCACTGTATTTTCTGTAAGGGTAAGTAGAAATCATATGATTCATTGACACTTTCAATACCATAAAAACCACTTATCATAAGAAATATATCATAGAAGTACGAGTCTAATGGAAATCAATGACTTTTGCCAAGTGTCTCTGCTATTGATTTGAAGTATATGGCAGAGGTAAGAGCACAGGTTTTGTAGAGCCCCAGGCAAGATCACTGCAAAACAAGATGAACAGATTCTCTTTTTTCAAAAATCACTAAAAAGTATGCGGTGTACAAAGAATCAACTACAAGTAAGCAATGCTGAAGAAACTGCATGCCCATGAACTACATAAGATATATAAAAAAATATATTTGAAAAAATATATATATAATGATTTAAATAATTTAAATACAACCACTATATAGTACCATTACACCTCTAATATATAATATAATATAGAAGAACATCTTCAAAACAACACAATATAAACAAACAAATAAATCATCAATCAATCAATCAACCAATCAGTCTGTCTGTCTGTTAATGTCGTGCAGATATGTGGGGGAAATAAATAATGATTTAAATATGTTCATATACTGCTTAAAAAAAGTCTAAGGTGTAATTAAAGGGGTCATATAATGTGATTTCAATTTTCCCTTTCTCTTTGAAGTGTTACAAATTCTTGGTGCATAAAGAAGATCTGTAAATTTGCAAAGACTAAAGTCTCAAATCCAAAGAGATATTCTTTATAAAAGTTAAGCGTCAACCACGCCTACCTAAAACGGCTCGTTCTAACACGCCCCCACATGTCTACGTTACGATGTGGGAATATTTGCATAACACCGCCCAAATGTTCACGCAAAGAAAGAAGGCATAACTTTTATTCTCGCTGTAGTATTGTTGCCGCTGCAGCCATGTCCTGAAGACGCTGTGTGCTTCGTTGTGAAAGTGAAACTACTTTG
>NW_015648505.1:348126-350390 GCF_001515625.1 Sinocyclocheilus rhinocerous
TATATATATATTATTATCAATCAATCAATCAATCCACAATTTATGCTAATCTGCTTAATTTTAATTTTAACAATAATCATTAAGCAAATTTATAAATAAACAAACAAACAAACAGAATTTGGACCCCCATACTTTGTTTTGTGATAGATTAAATTATTGGATAACGTGAAATGAAAGACATGAAACTAGCACCATGTAGCAGATTGGTTGCTGAGGCAACAGTCAATTATATACTTTGGGGGCCATTATACAAATATATTTAACCACAGAATGGCAGAACAGTGTATTCCAGAGAGCCGTGTAATAAGATGGTTTTCAACTGGTCCTTTCAGCAGGTCCAGACTATTTCAGAAGGTACTGTAGTACTGTTTTGCTGCAGTGACTTTTTTTAATAATGTTAGCATACAATATATATTTTTACACGCAGTATAAGGTTTTTGTTCTTGTTGAGGCAGTTTTGTTGACATTAATGATCACTTTCTTTCTCCAATGGTGGTGGGAGCTATTGTTGCCTTGTGTTGCTTTGTCTCAACTGCACATTTCCAGAAAAATATGTATCGCATTAGTTTCTCACAGGCCTCATCTTTCTCCTCATAGTTTTTTTAGAGAAGAGTCTAATAAAAACAGTTTAAAACTTAGTGAAACCCACTGAGCTAATGAGCCACGAGATATCAAAAGGCCCGAACAAGCACAGCAAAATTACTACAGGATGTGGGCAGATTGTTAAATTGCCACAAGGAGCCTTGAGAGTGGTTTAAGTTTCTCTCATGTCTCTTATCCAGCGTGTCTCATAACTCCAGGCCTCTGTGCTACAGGGAGGGTACACAGAGTGACAATAACCTGCTGTGCTGTACATCAGCTTAGCGCCTTCATTAGCCACCGCAATTGTATTGCCGTGCCATAATTATCCCACTCCAATATCCCGAGAGCCGCCGCCTCATCCTCATCCTCCTCTACCTTCTGAGATGTCATAAAAGAAAGAGAAAAAAATGCATGAAACGTGTTGGATGGAGCTGAATTATTCATTCTGTTCTATTACTGTTTTGCGTTCACACTAGCCCTTCACTTTAACTTTACATGCCATTAGCTAGATGTCAAAAGTATCTGAGCTACTTGCAAGCACTGTTATTAAAAATAGCAGAAACAACAGCTGTTGCTTTCTTGCTGTTGCTATGAAAGTACATTGTGAAGATATTTTAAGCAAATGAAAATATAAGAATAAATACGATGGCAAAAGTGTTTTTTTTTTCTTTACAGTGCGTTTGACGTTTTACAGCAAGCATTTCTGCATATGTTGGTACTACTGTATGTTTTTTTGGGAAATGTATCATTTAAATACAATGGTTTATTATTCAGCACCACAGTAAATATCAAAGTATCATGGTATTACCGTTTGAAACCTTCCCTGTGTACCAGCACTGTATTTTCTGTAAGGGTAAGTAGAAATCATATGATTCATTGACACTTTCAATACCATAAAAACCACTTATCATAAGAAATATATCATAGAAGTACGAGTCTAATGGAAATCAATGACTTTTGCCAAGTGTCTCTGCTATTGATTTGAAGTATATGGCAGAGGTAAGAGCACAGGTTTTGTAGAGCCCCAGGCAAGATCACTGCAAAACAAGATGAACAGATTCTCTTTTTTCAAAAATCACTAAAAAGTATGCGGTGTACAAAGAATCAACTACAAGTAAGCAATGCTGAAGAAACTGCATGCCCATGAACTACATAAGATATATAAAAAAATATATTTGAAAAAATATATATATAATGATTTAAATAATTTAAATACAACCACTATATAGTACCATTACACCTCTAATATATAATATAATATAGAAGAACATCTTCAAAACAACACAATATAAACAAACAAATAAATCATCAATCAATCAATCAACCAATCAGTCTGTCTGTCTGTTAATGTCGTGCAGATATGTGGGGGAAATAAATAATGATTTAAATATGTTCATATACTGCTTAAAAAAAGTCTAAGGTGTAATTAAAGGGGTCATATAATGTGATTTCAATTTTCCCTTTCTCTTTGAAGTGTTACAAATTCTTGGTGCATAAAGAAGATCTGTAAATTTGCAAAGACTAAAGTCTCAAATCCAAAGAGATATTCTTTATAAAAGTTAAGCGTCAACCACGCCTACCTAAAACGGCTCGTTCTAACACGCCCCCACATGTCTACGTTACGATGTGGGAATATTTGCATAACACCGCCCAAATGTTCACGCAAAGAAAGAAAGCGTAAC
>NW_015648505.1:350955-354245 GCF_001515625.1 Sinocyclocheilus rhinocerous
GCACTGGGTAGCTGGCCAATCAGAGCACACCTCGTTTTTCAGACCGATGAGTTTTGTAAAAATCGACGCGTTTCAGAAAGGCGGGGCATGGAGGAGAAACAATAATGTACAGTATGTGGAAAATATTAAGGTTTTTTGAACCTTAAACCGCATAAACACATTTCATTACACCAAATACACAAAATAATGTTCTTTTTAGCAACATCATATGACCCCTTTAAAATAAATTATTGGAGTACTTTATCATTAAACGAACAAGACCCTGAATAAGTGAAACTGAACGGCATCCCAGTTTTCTGGGTTTTCCGTTGGTGCTCTAGGTTTATATGTAATACAGCAGCACAGCTGGTGCAGTCAGTGGCATCTCTGAGGTGTGGCACAGGGGTGGCCGTAAATCAGCGATGTGGACTGTTAACCAATCAACAGCTGTAAATCAAGCAGGAAGCTACTGGGCTCTGGAGGACAGAGATAATATGTAATATGTGCCAATATGTAATTTGATATTGACATGGTATTCCCACTGGCACAATAAATCTGCCGAATATAGGTCTCTCAAGATTTCTGTCAAGAAGAGAGAGAGAAGTGTGGGGAAAAGTACTCTAAAAACACACAATCTTTGGAATACCAGTACCTCGGGTCTGACAGTATGGTGTCAAAGCATGTGAAGTCTTACTCACACTGACATTACACACACAAGTGGGTCTTCCATCTGCATTAAAAGAAGTGAGTTTTCAGTCATACATATGGTTGCAAAAAGGTGGAAAATTTCCAGTAAATTTCAGAAACATTCCAGAAATTTTGGAAACTTTCCATGATTTTTTTTTTTTAATATTCCAGGGATTTTTGGAAAGTTTGCGGAAATTTACCAGAAATGTTCCACCCCTTTGCAACCCTAGTCAACACCAGTACTTCTCAATCTGCAGCCTGAGACAAAAACGTCTTAAAAACAACATTCAGGTTTTCCTCTGATTAAACAAATAAAAAATAACCTAGTTATTTTCTGGTGATAAAATTAACTTATTTCATAGTGCTACATGCGTGTGAGGGAATTTTGGACACACAACAGCAATAAAGATTAAATGAATGGGTGGGAGATAGATAGATAGATAGACAGACAGACAGACAGACAGACAGACAGACAGATTTGAGTTAATGATTTTTTGTCGTTGTTGTTGTTGTTATTATAAAATAAATATCTAAATAAATAAATATATATTTTTTATATTCATATATTATTTTTTTTTATTTTTATATTTTATATTATTACATAAAATCACCTACAATTATGACTGTTTGGTTGTACTGATGATGTCATATGTATGTTGAAATGATATGCTGCTTGTGAGACTTGGAACAGAGGGAAAGGTTGAGAACCACTGTCATACACTTACAAATCAGCCTTGACTTTCCACATCACTTTGCTATATTGCCCCATCAGTCTCTCTGATGAAGCCTCATCTATAGATCTCTTCCTAACTTGCCAGGCTGCATGATGGATGAATATCCCACAAACCCATCTCTCCAGTTCATGTGAATTGCTGTAGCTAACGGAGCCAATTAACACAGGCTGTCTAGCAGAGCTATCTAATAGCACACAGCCTGTATGTGTGTTAATATCTTTTATATGCAGGTGTAGTAATTATCCCATTTGAAAAATAGAGTACCAACTTATAGACTTCCTAGACTTGTGTTGTTTATCTTGCCCTTTGCTATGATATGACATGAAAATATTACAACCATTGGAAATATTGCTTTTGTGAGTTAATGAAAAATTCATGTTAAACATAAAAAAATTTATTTATAAAATGGATAGTTCTGGTTGTAAATCTGATTGGGTGAATCCAAGAAAGTCTAAGGTCTTAATGAAAGTCGGTCATTAAGACTTTTTAAAAGGAAGTGAATGCTTTTATTTAGCAAAGACACATTAAATTGATCAAGCGGCAGTAAAAACATTGTAATGTTAAAAACATCTACTTCAAATAAATGCTGTTATGTTTAAAGGGATAGTTCACCCAAAAATGAAAATTCTGTCATTAATTACTCACCCGAATGTCGTTCCAAACCCGTAACACCTTCGTTCATCTTCGGAACACAAATTAAGATATTTTTGATGAATTCTGAGAGCTCTCTGACCCTCCATAGACAGCAATAATATTACCACAATCAAGGTCCAGAAACATATCAAGGAGATCGGTAAAATAATCCATGTGACATCAGGAGTTCAACTGTAATCCACGTGACACAGCTGACACAGAATAGCATACGCTGTTTGCGTTCAGTGGATACTCTCCAAAATGGCAGTCTCCTGAAAAGAGAGATGGTTCTTTTCTTTTCTTTTTTTTTTTGCTGAGTTTATTACCCATTGTGTGTTTATTAAAAGAAACGGAGGATTATGAGGCATGGCCGGTTAAGTCAAGCTCAATGCCTTTTTTAACTTTTTAACTGAAACTACAAGTCCTAAACTAATTAGTGAAATGAGCCGCTGCTTTGTGGAAATGAAAAAGGGGTGGGGGCTGTGAGGAAAATATGACAGCTAAATCCGTTTGTGTGTTTTAATGGTAAGATACATGAAATATGGTGCAACTGCAAGAGCAAACAATGCTCCATAACATACAAAACACACACATTTACAAACAATATTTAGGAAACATTTAGGAAACACTATCTATCTCTTTTTGTGTAAGAATGTGGTTCTTAGTCCGAATAAGGTGCAATGTGGACCAGATTTTGTTGTTTAGCCTCAATTTAGGTTAATGAGAGACTGTTTCTTCTGTATATGCCACTGATGGGAACAACTCTAAAATTTAGGGTCAAGAAATCTAGCGTAGCGTTAGTTCTGGCAGGTCACGTTAGTCAAGTTCGCATCAGCTGACTCTCAGCTGATCCCCATCAACCTATGGGAATACAACACCTATCTAAGCATTCATATATAAGGGTCATTTCGGTGACAAATGTTTTCATGATTTTCGAAAGGTACATTCTGACACTGGATTGGCACATCGTTTGGTACTGGAAGATGGAGAAGTCCCAGTGATAAAAGATCCCGGTCATATAGGAACTGCTGTAAAACTGCATCAAATGTCTGTGATTGTTAGTAAGTGTAAGTGCTCGCAACTCTTCAGCTCCGCCCACGGCTCGCCTCCAGGAGCTTGGCTGTTTTCGGAGAGAATCGCAAGCTGTATCTTTCTTTTATAAATCTGATAAAACTGAAGACTCTTCGGAGATGTGAATGATGCAATACTACACTATAGGTATTCAAGATTAACATGAGATTGGCCAAAACTGTGTGT
>NW_015648505.1:356314-358776 GCF_001515625.1 Sinocyclocheilus rhinocerous
GCTGCTTAAGCTTTTAAGGTATTGGCAACATATTCATTGGTCAACTGTTAAAGGCAACAGGATTGTTGCTACAGGTTATGCGGGTTTTGGCAACATACTTGTTTTGGTCATTTGGTTAAGGGCAACATGCTTGTTGCTTAAGGCTTTGAGATTTTGCAATCAGTTTGTGTTGGGGGATATCAGCATATGGTTTTGTTTTGGGGGGTTATCGCTGCTCTCCCTGCTCTCATCCATGCTAGGCTGCATGAATGCGCAGGGAGTTCTCACCCAGAACAGAACCATACCGCCAATCCAAACTGTATGCTAATTGTCAATCATCTTTGACGATAGTGGTCCAGACAGAACTGCCAGGTTGGAACAACATACCTCACATGAAGTCTAACTAAAGAGCTCAAAATCTTCAAACTGAGGACAAAAACGGAGCAGATGCTGCTTTTCAATTGTTTTGCTAACATATGACGAGATATGACAGTGATCTGGACACAGGCCCAAATCGTCCATGCAGTAATCCCTCTCTTTTAAAAAAAGAGGATGGCTATCTTTCTCTTAGGGCTTAATAAAATGCCCATATTGCTCAAATGGGCATATAATAAAACAACTGGATGATACTCTGCCAAGGGTCAGTAAACAAAGTATGATATTATGAGGACTGTGAAAAATCATAATCCTGGCTTTGATATGGGATCACTCAAATGTTGGTTTATTTGTTAGAAAATGGAAATTACATTTGTAAGTCTATAAAGATCCACTTGGCACTTTATCCACCTTATTTTCCAACATGGAAGTTTTCTGTTTTCTGTGAATGTGCGAGACTTCCGTTTCATTAGCTGATCTAGGAAAATAAATGGAAGAATATCAAAGTGCAGTAAATGGTAAAACCGTATGTGCTACGAACCAGTGTGTTTATAAGACATTTTCAGTTTTAATGCTGAAAACTAATACCCATTCATCAATGGCAATGTATTAAAGATTCAATGAAACTAATTATTGAACAGATTTGACAACCCACTGAAAATCAATGCAAAAAAACACAAAAATGAAAATAAAAAAATAAACACAAATATAAATAAATAAACTAAAAACTATTTTTTTTTTTACATTTATTACTCTTACATATTCCAACATTTAAAGCTAAAAGAATACTTTTTATGCAAAAAAAATTATTCTCTTCCTTGTCAGACTTTGTCATGCGTCATGTTACTCTGAAGTCGAACGCGTCGAAGATTGGCACGGAAAATAAGAAATTGTTTTCTCTGCATGCAAAAAAGTATTCTCATAGCTTCATAAAATTACAGTTTAACTACTGATGTCACATGGACTATTTTATCGATGTCCTTACTATCTTTCAGGGCGCTGAAAGAGGTAGTTGCGTTACTGTCTATGCAGGGTCAGAAAGCTCTGAAAGATGAATGGTCTTACGGGTTTGGAATGACATGAGGGTGAGTAATCAATGAGAGAATTTTAGTTTTGGATGAACTATCTCTTTAACAAACATAAAAATTTGGGTAACACTTTACAATACCTGTCGTTACTGTCTATACAGGGTCAGAAAGCTCTGAAAGATGAATGGTCTTACGGGTTTGGAATGACATGAGGGTGAGTAATCAATGAGAGAATTTTAGTTTTGGATGAACTATCTCTTTAACAAACATAAAAATTTGGGTAACACTTTACAATAAGGTCCCATTAGTTAACGTTACTTACGGCACTGACTCACATTAACTAACAATAAGCCATACATTTGTTACAATATTTGTTGACCTTTCTTAAAGGGATGGTTCACCCAATAATGAAAACACTGTTATCATTTAGCTACTCACCCTCAAGTTCTTCCAAGCCTCTAATTTTCTTTCTTCTGCTGAATACAAAAAAAAAAGATAAAGAATGTGGATAACCAAACAGTTGCTGGTATCCATTGACTTATATAGTGGGGGTTCTTCTTTTGGTTCATTCTTCTTTTATGAAGAACGACATTCATACAGGTTTGGAACTAAATCTGAAAAGTTTTTGATAAGTTTACCATACAGATGAACACGTTGTCAAAACAATTCCCGAAAACGACTAAAAATACTGTATTATGCATTAGGGCTGTCGCAATTCGTCGATTTTATTAGACTATTCGATTTTTAAAAATCCTCGACTTCATTTTGCTTGCGTCGACTAACCGGCAAAATACCGGAAGTGGCGCATTTCACAGACGAGAATGTATAAAACACATTATTAGTCTGTTTTCCAAGGCTGCATGATATATAAAAACCATCTTAAAACCATATAAAAACCAACTTAAAATCATAATTAAGCATAATTGTGAATTCACAAACGCTACGGTTTAATTAAATAATTATATGCGATGCAGTTCTAATACAGTATATGCGCTTTAATTATTTACATGCGTGTAGGTTAAGTCATTCAGAAGCATGGCTTTTCTTATCACTGCTATGCTGATGACACTCAAATCTACT
>NW_015648505.1:359247-360524 GCF_001515625.1 Sinocyclocheilus rhinocerous
CATTACATTTTAATAATCAAAAGCATCTCCAATTAATTGATTTTATAAAAATAAAAAAATAAAATAAAAAAAGTATTTATAAATACTTTCATTTATAAAAGTATAAGAAATACTGCACATTTACATTTTTCTCCTAAATAAGTTCTGGTAAATAACATTTCTGGTAAATACTCCTTTAAAAAGTGTTAAATATTCTTAAGTAAAATTGTTGATTTTTTGTGGGAAATTAATTGTTTATATTAATCGATTAATCGATAAATTAGTCGATAGATTAATCTAAATAAAAAATAGTCATTAGTGGCAGCCCTATTATGCATGTCAGGCCAGTAGTTGGCGATGTCACTTTGTAAAGAAACACTACGAGCAAACACTAAACACAGCTATAAACTGAACATGTGTTGCAGACCCCGCCCTGGAGGTCCACTCAACAGATGAGAAATTGTCTTTTTCAATAAAAAAGTGAGAGAGACAAGAGTTTGCTGTTAATCAGGCAGTCCTCTGTGATGCCCAGGGTCACCACGGCAACTCAAGCTCTCAACTGTCACCCAGAACTTAGAAAATGCAGCTTAATTCTCTTCAAATACATTCATCATATATCTTAATGAAGTGAAAAATCTTATAAAATACATGTAAATACTAAACACGTGCAAACAACAACTAATATACAGTATATACAAATAACACAAAATTATTGTGTCCCAAATTCAATGTGGGGGGTCACACATGTAATACACATGCACGTGACGCCATCGTCTTTTCATAAAATCACGTTTCTATGGTTTACACAGAAGGTATCAGTTTCAAAAATTTCCACTTTGAAACCATTTTTAGTTTTGGGCTTTGAGACCCGCAAAACGATGTTGCTATAAAAATACACGGCCAAAATGCATAAAGTTTTTAGTTGAAAATTATGTTGTGTAAACACTAGGGTTGGGTATCGTTTGAATTTGATCAATTCTGATTCCAATTCTGCTTATAGATTCCGATTCTTTTCGATTCCCAGTTTCGATTCCAATGTGATTAAATAATGATATCAAACATTTATCCTGTGTCTCTTTTTTGCAAACCATTTATTGGAGCTGAATGCCATGAACAAAAATCAACAGGCTACATAAAAACTGGGCTCTTTAAGAGCTGTTTGTGTGCAAAATAGAACTGCATGATTCTGGATAAATTTCGTTTTTTTCCCCTTTTTTTCCTCCAAATGGAAGTTGTGGTTCTCTCATGATTCTGAAGAAAAAACATTAGACAACTAAACAAAATCACATGTAATTTAT
>NW_015648505.1:361434-362299 GCF_001515625.1 Sinocyclocheilus rhinocerous
TTTTTTTCCCCCCAATGGAAGTTGTGGTTCTCTCATGATTCTGAAGAAAAAACATTAGACAACTAAAGAAAATCACATGTAATTTATGAATTAATGATTAAATGACTCACTCAAGATGTACTTGTTTCATTACTGGATGAATCCGCGTTCTTGAACTAATCTCTTGTGATTAAAATACAAATACATTTTAACAGCCCCTTTTCGCCACATCGATAATCTTCATTTGAAGAGTCAAATTATTTTCAAAAGGTGATTTATTCTTCAAGCTACACAAAATCGCATTCAAAATTTGCAATGAATCGCCTGCGATTTTGAACACGATTTTGTGTAGCTTGTCAGTGAACTATGGCTCTGTGTGGTAAATGCCGCTCCATCTGAAAGCACGTGCTGGAGATTTACTACTAATCACAGGAGCGGCTTTACTGACGAGATGTGCATGAAAATCGCATTAGATTTTTTGCACAGCCCTAGTGCGAACGCAAATTGAAATGTTCAAATCACACTGATGTGATCGTACACTGCATGGACGAAGCAAGTGATCGCAACATTGATCGCACATCAAAGGTTGAGGAATGAAACAGACGAATCATTGTAATTTAGGAATAGAATCACGTTGGTGTTTGAATCGTGTTCGCGATCTTTAACAATCTATTAAATTAAAGTGCTTTGTCATGTTGGTGGTGACACCTCTCTTGCAACATATTTAGCTATCACAGATATTATACTTAGCTTTTTTGGCTTCTGATCGCAAATGTAGCCAAACTTTGGAGCGCTTAGATTAGCGAGCAAGGTCCTGGCAGATCGCTAGGTCCGGTCCTCACAGATGAAGAAAAAAAAAAAGCGCATAGGAATAAATAGCCGGAAT
>NW_015648505.1:365715-374787 GCF_001515625.1 Sinocyclocheilus rhinocerous
AAATGTTCAAATCACACTGATGTGATCGTACACTGCATGGACGAAGCAAGTGATCGCAACATTGATCGCACATCAAAGGTTGAGGAATGAAACAGACGAATCATTGTAATTTAGGAATAGAATCACGTTGGTGTTTGAATCGTGTTCGCGATCTTTAACGATCTATTAAATTAAAGTGCTTTGTCATGTTGGTGGTGACGCCTCTCTTGCAACATGTTTAGCTATCAGAGATATTATACTTAGCTTTTTTGCCGTCTGATCGCAAATGTAGCCAAACTTTGGAGCGCTTAGATTAGCGAGCAAGGTCCTGGCAGATCGCTAGGTCCGGTCCTCACAGATGAAGAAAAAAAAAGCGCATAGGAATCGATAGGCGGAATCGAAATTTTTTTTGACAACAAGTATCCGATTCCTGACCTTAAGTATCCAATTCTGGAATCAGAATCGATTTTCGATTCCCAACCCTTGTAAACACCCCCTTAGTAACCAATTAGCAACCACAAAAACACCCTGGAAAACACAGCAGTACACTACCAACAATCACAGCACCCTGGCAACCACCCAGAACATCTTAGAATGATGGCGGGGAGTTTTGCACCAGCAGCCATCTCTCACAATCTAGTGGCATAAAAAGGCTTTCTATTTGGAAAAATGCACTATAATTAGTGAGGATATGGTACTTGAGCTAACTGGGTTTTGGGGACATACACAACACTTTAGGGCAACAGCGACTCACAGCAGTCAGGAGAATTGTGATCAGAAAGAGGAGGCCATTAGCAGTGTGCAGTGTTATCTGCTCTTTGATCAATGGTGTAATACAGTCTGCATCAGGCCGAGGGAAATTAACTGAATACGACTGTGGAGTAGAGAAAGAATCTCCCACCGAGGGAGGTATACATTTTCTCAGGGAGTTAAACGCTTTCATGCAATTCAATCATCCTGGTTCTGAGTGAGGACGTGTTTTCTCAGAGGATGGGTGGTGGCGGGAAGGGTTACGCTGCCAGTGATATGGCAGGATAGAGATTACTTTGGCTGGGTAACTTTCACTTGATTTTGTATCTCTGAGATGAATCGATAATCTGGATGAGGAAGGCTGTAAAGAGCAAAATGAAATTTGGCCTCTTAAACGTTGGATGTTTTTCCTGTGATCTTGTTTTGTCAGTAATGCCAACGTAAACTTATCAGTAATTCCAATGTAAATTTTCAATGACCTGAAATGAAGCAATAAAAACAGCAAACGGTCCTGCATCACATGAGAGTGGAGGACAGTTTCATGTAATGTCAAAATACTGGATAAAATATTAAATTTTCTTTCTTTTTATTTTCTGTCATGACAATATTACCCTCTTTTTTCTTCTTTCTTTCCAATCAGTGTTCAAAAGCCACTGCTTAACAGAAATAACCCTTCTGATTAAACATTCTTCCATTGTTAGCTTGCGTTTTGTTCAGTGGCCATTGTATAGAGATACCTGAAACAAGTAGTGTTTCATCTCATTTGTATGAGGTTACATTTCATTTCTTTCATGTAAAGAAACTGAAAAGGGATTGTGAGTTGAGGGCCATTTCCCTCAGAATGTCTCCTTTAGATTTACAAGTGCAGAAGCTCATTTTCAAAACACAGAGACAGGGGGAAAATGCACACAATGGAGGCCGAAAATTATAGCCTTGCAATCTTTGCAGTGTCCACGACACATCTGTCACAAATGCTGTGAGCAACATTTAACTTTACAGTGAAAACTGCAGCAATAAATAGTGTGGAGAAGAATGTAATTTAGCTGCAAAACTGGTAGCAGTACAGTATATGTTTCCAATAACAATGGTGCAATCACAAACAGGATTTTACTGAGTCCGACTGGTTTACCTCCAACACACTGTACAGCAGATGTATGGCAGAGTAATTTGTTTAAATATAACTGTAAAGTGCCTGTCTTTATCTAATTCACTGATAAAACCCAAAAGTAGCTAGTTGTTTTTAGCATTAGCATGCTAATATAAAATGAAAGTGGTACATTTTGCACCACTAGTGCCACTAATCAGAATTATAAAATAATGTCTGTTGTCAAACTGGTTCCAATTAGACAGATAGACAGAGTTAATATATATTAGCTAACAATATTTTGAAAGTACCGCAGAGTCATGGTGATACACTTTTCAACAGAATAAGGGTACATTTACATGACAACGATGAACGAAAGTGAAAAACTGAAAAGTTTTTCATTTGTGTTTTTTAAAAAGTTTTGTGTACAGATGACATCGTCAAAACGATCCCCGTTCACACAGATCTGTGACAACGTCTAAAAATCCCCGGAAAATACTGTGCTACCAGGTCAGTAGCTGGCAACACTGTAAAGAAACACGTTTAATGCATGTGTGTTAGGGTTGGGTACCGAAACCAAGTACCAATATGGCACCAGTACCTATGTAACCGGTATGTACTAGAACCGAATCAGAACGCAGATTTCGGTGCCATGCCTGAGCTATCGATTGAAATATTTGTTCTCTGGTTCTCTGAAACGGACGTAAGAAGCATCATCACCGGCACCGCACGTGAAAAATAATTTCCCGAATAATACAAATCCAACAAATCTTTGTAGTAACGCGAGTGTCCATGTTGTTTTCACATTCCGACTTAAGCACAACTCGGGAAATATATTCCATAGGCTACTTTTAAAAAATACATCGATTAGCAATGGATTATAAATATACTTAATTATTATGAAAATACCAGATGGCTTGAATAAAACAGATAAACTATATTGTCGCAGTCGATGGGTTTATTGTCTTTGTTTTATCATTCAAAACGTTTATATGTTCTGTTTACTCTGTTAACTTACAGCTATAATAGCGATGCCTTTGTCCATATAAGGGATTTCCTGAGTTTCGCTACTTCTATGACTGGATATGTGGATTTTCTGTGTGAGGGTGCCCTCTGGTGTCCAGTATGAATGAAAAAGACATCATGTGTTTATAGTGCTAATGGCCAATTCATCGTTTTTTGGGGAATTTTTATTTATGCATTTTTTTAATAAGTATCGGTTCAGGCACCGGAACCGTTTTAAAAGTATCGATTTGGCACCGGTATCGAAAAAACCCAAACGATACCCAACCCTAATGTGTGTAATGTCACTGTTTTCTGTAAAATTTGCGTTTTCATAGTTTACAATGAGACGATAACAGTAGTTTTTTTTAAAAAAACTTGCAAAAGTTTGCAAAAAATGCTGTTGTCGTGTAAATGAATGGCCACAACATAAAAAGTAAAAAGCGTGAAAGGTTTTAGATTTTTAGTTGAAAACAGTGTCGTACAAATGTCCCTTAAACCTACAAACCATGGCATAATTATATTTATCTGCATATTAAATTAAGATATGGTGATAGTTCCTCAAAAGATTGCCAAAGCAAGTTATTTTGATGTGGAAAATATGAAAACAAGCTGTATTTTACTCAGTATTCCTAACAATAAAAACTAAATAAACTAGACACAAACAAGGACAATTGGACAATTAAATTTTACCTTACGTACTGCAATACAGGAGGTGTCAGATCAACAGTTTTGAGTATTTGCATAAAAAGCCCCTTGAGATTGATTTCAATTTCAACATTAAGCAAAAGCCTGCATCCCTCAGTCTGTATGTTCAGCAGATTTTTCTAAATTAGTTTGATGCGTAATTGCATTCTTGTGCTGCATATACTGAAGACCAAACAAACAACGAATAAATTGAAAAAAAAATGCAGAATAGCATAATTCTTAATGTGGCGTGTCACTCGGCCGTCGTTGAAGATCATGGCGTGAATGACAACTCTGTAATTACAATGAGACGATAACAGTATAGTTTTTTTTTTAAAAACTTGCAAAAGTTTGCAAAAGTTTTCAGGCCCCAAAATGCTGTTGTCGTGTAAATGAATGGCCACAACATAAAAAGTAAAAAGCGTGAAAGGTTTTAGATTTTTAGTTGAAAACAGTGTCGTACAAATGTCCCTTAAACCTACAAACCATGGCATAATTATATTTATCTGCATATTAAATTAAGATATGGTGATAGTTCCTCAAAAGATTGCCAAAGCAAGTTATTTTGATGTGGAAAATATGAAAACAAGCTGTATTTTACTCAGTATTCCTAACAATAAAAACTAAATAAACTAGACACAAACAAGGACAATTGGACAATTAAATTTTACCTTACGTACTGCAATAC
Organism: Sinocyclocheilus rhinocerous; assembly: GCF_001515625.1. NCBI lineage: Eukaryota > Metazoa > Chordata > Actinopteri > Cypriniformes > Cyprinidae > Sinocyclocheilus > Sinocyclocheilus rhinocerous. The sequence goes on from NW_015648505.1 coordinate 369,906, forward strand.
AGGAGGTGTCAGATCAACAGTTTTGAGTATTTGCATAAAAAGCCCCTTGAGATTGATTTCAATTTCAACATTAAGCAAAAGCCTGCATCCCTCAGTCTGTATGTTCAGCAGATTTTTCTAAATTAGTTTGATGCGTAATTGCATTCTTGTGCTGCATATACTGAAGACCAAACAAACAACGAATAAATTGAAAAAAAAATGCAGAATAGCATAATTCTTAATGTGGCGTGTCACTCGGCCGTCGTTGAAGATCATGGCGTGAATGACAACTCTGTAATTGTTATGGGAGAATGTGGCCAAGACTCCGTAAAACTGTTACCAGGTAATAAACCAAGAGACAGATTCGTATCAAAAGTTTCAACAGCTCCCATATGTGTTGAGCGCAGGCCTGAAAGACGAGGCCGCAGGGAAAATGTCGAGAAACACCGAGAAATATTTATTTATGACAAGCGCTGTAGCATTCACCATCCATCCACAAAGGAGGATTTCACAGAAATGATAAATTGTTTTTTTGTGCCCTTGAGAGTTCAGCACCCTTTTCTCCTATTTGTCTCCGTTTGTTTATTCATATTAGATACGGATTGACATTTCATTCTACATAGTTCCCCTTTTAATCCACAGTATAAAAAAAAGAATATCAAGCAGAATTGTACACAGCTGAAAAAGTATGTGAACCCCTTATAATGGATTTCCACATGCATTGGTCATAAAATATGATCTGATCTATTCAAATAAAAAAATAATACACAAAGTCTTTACTGAACACAGCATGTAAACCTTCACAGTGCAGTGCAGAAAAAGTGATTGAACCATTAAAAACAAATCACTGGTCCCTTATTTGGCAGCAATGTCATTTCCTGTGATTGCGGATCAGAACTGCATAATGTCTTCTCTGAAATATTGATTTATAGCTTGTAACAATAAGAAAGAGTCTTAAGAAAGAGTGCATTTAGTTGTGCTATAAGACATAACAGAACCGAAAAAAAAGTGCTTCAATAAAATATTGCTCTATGCATACAAGATGACAACGGATGGCCAACAGATTGACAGTAACATTTATTTCCATTTTAATATGTAGGCTCACATGGTGAACAGAAGACACGACCCTTCTGAAAATCTTCATTTCCAAGAACAACACAATTTCATTTTTCCACAGATAACATTAAGGGAGCAGTAAGAAAACATGTCTCCGTTCCGATCAGAAGGCGCCCTCTTCACCTTTGTTGTTTTCTACAAGTACCATCCGGCGGGTAGAAAACAAAAAATAAAAAAAATAGATATCAAAAGAAATGCTCTAGGAGCTTAAAGTTGCAAGAACGTCAACGTCGTTTTTGCTAGCCCATTACCGTCGCTATAGAGGCAAAGAGAGGAAAAAGCAATAGACTGAGATAGTCCTCTAATCTTGGAGCCCACTCAAAAAGCATTGAATGAAAAGGCTTTTACAGCCACGCACATGCTATACTCAAGAGCTTTTATGTTGAGTGATATTGACATCAGATTTGTTTTCAACTGGTGCACTTAAGGGTTTTTCTATGGGCTCAGATACTGTACTTTAAATGGCAAGCTTTATTTTAATTTACTTCAGACATACCGTCATGCTTTGTGTTCTACCAGGTAGAAAGAGGTATTATTTGGAAAAGTTTGGACCAGATGGCTGAGAAGCACCTATAAATTGTGAGGTATTAAATACAGAGCAGAAAATATCCTTTAGAAATACAATTGAAAGAGCAAAGCGTTCAAACCTGAATACAGAAACTGACCCACTTTTGTCTACAAAAGAAATCATCGTAATTCAATTGCTTTAGGTAATTGCTTTAGGTCAAAATAAATTTGAATATTTGTGAACCACACACATATACACATATACATTAAGTGTGAGGAAAAAATACAGCAGTTTTAAGCTTTTTCTCTTCATTAAGTAGTTGTGCAGCATGGCAAATTGCTGTTTTAATTTCACATTTTATTGCACAAGCAGCCTTTTATTCAAGCTACGCGAGGGAATCCAGGAACTCTGATTCATTTTAGTGAGTTTGTTTGTACTGATGGTTTATTTTAATGAATGGAAATCTGATTGAACCAATTAATGTGAATCATCCAGAGTCTTTTCACACATTTATCAACATTTACAAGTATTATTCATTTGTTTATGTACAACATTTAAAAAAAAAAAATTTAATACGAAGTAAATACTTTTCCTGGAATTTGACACAAAACATTTTGTTTTCAACTGGTGCACTTAAGGGTTTTTCTATGGGCTCAGATACTGTACTTTAAATGGCAAGCTTTATTTTAATTTACTTCAGACATACATGCTTTGTGTTCTACCAGGTAGAAAGAGGTATTATTTGGAAAAGTTTGGGCCAGATGCCTGAGAAGCACCTATAAATTGTGAGGTATTAAATACAGAGCAGAAAATATCCTTTAGAAATACAATTGAAAGAGCAAAGCGTTCAAACCTGAATACAGAAACTGACCCACTTTTGTCTACAAAAGAAATCATGGTAATTCAATTGCTTTAGGTCAAAATAAATTTGAATATTTGTGAACCACACACATATACACATATACATTAAGTGTGAGGAAAAAATACAGCAGTTTTAAGCTTTTTCTCTTCATTAAGTAGTTGTGCAGCATGGCAAATTGCTGTTTTAATTTCACATTTTATTGCACAAGCAGCCTTTTATTCAAGCTACGCGAGGGAATCCAGGAACTCTGATTCATTTTAGTGAGTTTGTTTGTACTGATGGTTTATTTTAATGAATGGAAATCTGATTAAGTTTGGACCAGATGGCTGAGAAGCACCTATAAATTGTGAGGTATTAAATACAGAGCAGAAAATATCCTTTAGAAATACAATTGAAAGAGCAAAGCGTTCAAACCTGAATACAGAAACTGACCCACTTTTGTCTACAAAAGAAATCATCGTAATTCAATTGCTTTAGGTAATTGCTTTAGGTCAAAATAAATTTGAATATTTGTGAACCACACACATATACACATATACATTAAGTGTGAGGAAAAAATACAGCAGTTTTAAGCTTTTTCTCTTCATTAAGTAGTTGTGCAGCATGGCAAATTGCTGTTTTAATTTCACATTATATTGCACAAGCAGCCTTTTATTCAAGCTACGCGAGGGAATCCAGGAACTCTGATTCATTTTAGTGAGTTTGTTTGTACTGATGGTTTATTTTAATGAATGGAAATCTGATTGAACCAATTAATGTGAATCATCCAGAGTCTTTTCACACATTTATCAACATTTACAAGTATTATTCATTTGTTTATGTACAACATTTAAAAAAAAAAAATTTAATACGAAGTAAATACTTTTCCTGGAATTTGACACAAAACATGTATACATCCTTTTCTTGTAGCAAAGTAAATATTTTGTTAAATGCTATGCATGTATAACATATGTGTTGTACTCTTTTTTTTCATATAATCTAACAACAACTAAAAAAATATTAATATAACTTTTTGTATGCACTTTGAATTAGCATGTAGATAATTATGTTTTTCTTTTTCTTTATTTTGTTATAAAAAAAAAAATTACATTATTTATAGGACGTCAAGCTTTAGTATCAAAGTAGTTAGCAACATGTCAAATGTACCTGGGCAAATTCATAGAACAAAGTAGTGCAGTATATACAGTAATATACCATTACAGACCATCTATGGAGGAGAAAATATATATATACAGTATATAGCTACTGTATGACTGTTTTCAATCATTGAAGTCTGGGAGGATCTAGACTGCTTTCACTGAGTTTTCACTGAGTGGTCGGTAATCACCACTTTTGAGAAAGAGATCTCCTTATCCACAGACAATTTTGCTGTATGTTCAGGGCTCGCAAAATCGCTAGCCCGACGTCCTGGGGCTATTGTGTTTTCCAGTCGGGCTACCAAAATATATCGCCACTCTGCCCGACGGGCTACCTTAAATGCAGATCTCCCGCGGGTCCTTAAAAACTCCTGAAGTGAGTTGTATCAAACTTAAGGCCATAAAAAGTTTTAAATACGTTAAATCATTTTGAAAATGGGGGGAATCCCCCTCTTAGTTGACTCTTGTGAGAGGGGAATGCACTGCCGGACAGCAACTGTGTGTGCAGTGTGAACGATTTAATCCGTTAACATTAGCGCGAAAAAAATACGCACCACGTATGGAGTAATGTGAACCTGGCATTATGTGTGTGCGCTGCGAGTGTGCGTGATGATTTGAAGCCATTTGTGTATTTTGAGAGAGAAAGAGAGAGCGCGCGCGGTGATTCACTCACGCCGTTTGTGAAATTACGTCTCACACAAGGTTTTCAAATTACTTAAGTTATTTAATGAAAAAATATGAAAGTAAGTACCTCACCTTCAGCATTATAATTATTTCACCCGCGCTGGACAGAGACTGAGACGGTGGCCTCTGCATGTTGTGCCAATCCTTTCACGGCAGCGTCATCAGCTTGAGATCGTTTTTTTTAAATCGGCCTTTTAGAGACCGCCGATCAATCATCCCAACATGGGTATAAGAAATGTCTTAATTATAACTTCAAGAGGTCTTACAGTTGGGAATGGAAAGACAAGAGTCGCGATACGGCTGGATTAAACTTCAAAAGGCAATGATGTCATTGAATAAATATGAGCGCTGCACGTGTCAAGTCAAAACGTGGTACGCATGTCTTTATTTGAATGTATCTGAAGGCAACCGACTGTCCTCAGAAACTTTCTTGCTGTTTATGGTCAGATCAATACAAATATCAACTCATGTAAATGAGAAAGAAGTTAATGTGCCTTCTAAAAATCTAAACAATTAAGACAGTACTATTTATATGTTTTAAATTGACATAATTTATATGCTTGATTTATCCCTTTTCATAAAAATGGTCTAAAGGCT
>NW_015648505.1:375166-392427 GCF_001515625.1 Sinocyclocheilus rhinocerous
AAAATTCCTTCCTTCATATTTGTTGATATTTGTGTATTGAAAATATTTTGGATTGACATTTAAACTCCTATCTGATTTTCTATATTAAAAAAAAAAAGGTATTTTTTTATTTGGGCTAGTTAAATTAATTTTCGGGCTACCAAAATCTGACGAGTACCTGCCCGAAGGGCTACCAGGTATTTTAAAACTTTGCGAGCCCTGATGTTCATATATTCTGTTTCAGCCTATGAAGCCAAATGAGAGCCTGAGAGAGCGAGAGTATGTGAGTATGTCTCTGAGAGTATGTCTTTGAATATCGGGTGGTTTATTGCCAGAAAATCTGATCAGATCACTACCCACTGCCCTTTACATCCTGTCTGAGCTGGTCTGAGTTGCTCTAGTGCATGTTTCAAACATCCCAAAAAAGTAGTTTTTTAAATTATCTATTTATATTTTTATTTATTTATATTTGTATTTTATTCCAGTTGAATGTACAAATGGCACTAAAATCACATCAGTGCTATTGCTCATCAGTTATAATACATTTAGGGATGTTTGTGCGTGAAAGCAAGTATAAAAAAGCAGTTCTGATCTAGTTACAGTGTCCAATATTTGTAACAAATCAAAAAATGGGACCGAACCCAAATCAATCTACCGAGATTCAGTGCCGCCACTTGACAGCATAATAACCGCTGTTCTTTTTAGCAATATACCAAACACTTGCTAATTTATTTTGTTGCATAAATGTGTTTAGGTAGCATTATTGCCAGCGCAGGTGAACAACGGCGGGTCAATTTAATCGTGAAGCTTCGGCGTGGACCTCTGTTTGCACATCACTGTTTATTAGAGGGAAAGGATAGAAAATAATGCTTCTGTAAACAGATAACAGACTTGCAGGACGTGATACAGCTTTCTGTAAACAACGCACACGCAACGAGAAGCCAGATGCTTGACGAAAATACAAATAAAATGAGCTTAGATTTGTCTGTTTGCTTTCAACTCTTGTCCTGACGGTTCTATCACAGGTGCTCATCAAAGAGAGGCTTCTTTTAAAGAAAACCCTTTGAAGTTGGTAACATTTTCCATTCAATTTACTAAAAGCACAACAACGTATGTTGAACGTAATGGAATAAACGCATTCCTGAACATGCTGTTCATTTTGACAAAGTCTCTGGTGGATAAACCCCATTTTCATCTTACAAACTCGATAATATAAATTTGCATGCTATTAGCGAGTAGAAACAATATTCAATGCACAGGAAGTACAAACGTGCACACACACACACACACAGCAGGGAGTATACAGAATGCATGGGAGCTCTATGTACTTGCTGTTGCTGTTAATGAGGCGAGATACTGTTCGATGGATCAGTTACAGCTGGAATGTCATTGTTTACTATGTGTAAACTGACCCTCAACTGTATCCTCCTTCCATAGTCTTGATGCATCAGCAGAGTATTAAAAGCTACATTAATAAATACATAATAAATAAAGACAAACTGCAGCTTTTAAGTGCTCTAAAACTGTAGCAATAATAAATAAGATAAGGGAACATATATCTTCATCTGTTCTCAATGGCTTTTATAAAATTAGAAATAAAATAAATTTAGATTTAGGTTATGCTTAATAAGACTAGATAATGAGAAAATATCTTTGAAAACAAATATCTCATGCAAACTTGCCTCAAGCAAATGTACATTTAAAAATGAAAATTTATATACTTTTTATTTTAGATATTTTGTGTTGCGTCTTAAAAGGCATTATACATAAATTATATATTTTATTTAAACCTTTTTTTATTACTAAAATTAAACAATCTGCCTAAAAGGATTGTCCACCCAAAAATGAAAAGTCATTTACTCACAATCATGTAATTCCAAACCTTTACGACTTTTTTTTGTGGAACACAAATAAAGATATTTTGAAGAATGTTGGTAACTGTTGGTAAACAGTTTTGGTTCCCAGTGACATCGACTGCATGGACAAAAAATACAACGCACATCAATGAGGACTGAAATTGTTTGGTTATCAGCATTCTTTAAAGTAATAACTCACCATTATGTCTCATTCATATTCTATTCCACCAAAACTTCATAAATAGATTGAAGTAGTAATTAGACTTGTGCCGGTATTCGGTAATGCGATATATCACGGTAATGAATATGCACGATATTGTTATCGTGGGCACTTCTAAATACCGTGAATAATTATATATTACAAATTATTCTGAATTTTGAATGCATTTTAAGAATACTTTTCCCATCAACTGGTCAAAATGCACAACACAAATTTGATACCGGCATATCCCTAGTAGTAATCAATTTGAGGGTGAACTCTCTTTTTAAATAATTAAATGTGGATGGATGGATGGATGGATGGATGACACGCATTTACTGTATATGTGGATAGATAGATAGATAGATAGATAGACTAATCATATATAATATGTATAATATGCATTTAATATGCATTGTGTATATACTGTAACCTATAAAATATTCCCTACTATATCTAAAATACATGCTTCTATAATTCTTATAGAACCAATGAGGGGCCACAACATGGGTGCATAATAGCTCACTTCCTGTCACAAATACACACTGCACTGATGACCCTGGGCTGGTACGGGGCATCCAGCGCTGAGCCAGCATTCCACATCCCCCTGTCAGCAAGTCCGGGTCCTTTATCAGTCCGGCTTAATTACAGAGGAAGGGTCCTCGTGTGGGCAAAGAGAGCTGACTACAACACAGACATGCTTTTACATAAAAAAAAGATGCTCTCTGGAAGCATGAGACAGAATTTTTTCATGCCTTAAAACATTCAGGTAATGAAAAAAGTTTTTTTTTTCTTTTCTTTTTTTTCAAAACAGTAAGATGATGGTACAGTATAACAACAACAGTGTATTCTGGATAAGCTCATAACAGTTGTTTTAGGACAGGACATTTGCCATTCCGGCAAACAAATCAGATAATGTCCTGATCAGGAGACACAACATAAAGGGATTTTCACAGGAAACTGGGTGTTCATAGAAAGAGATCGAAAACTTTTAAGAGGCCTGTATAAACATTACAAAGCAGATTACAGCTCCAGTAAGCTGAATAGACAACACCTTTAGAGAAAACATCATCTTCCCTCTTTAAACCAGTCTATAAACCCTCAGTGTGCTGAAAAATGAAAGCTCATATCTCAAGAGAAAGATCTTTTCGGTTAATTGTACAAATTCAAGGTCAATGACTAAACAGAGACAGAAGAAGAGTGGAGTATGAGTTGTGTGCCTCGGAGCACATTAAAGAAAGCCCAGCTTTGATCCGAGGTAGACTTGTAATCCCTTTGCAGGGACAAACTGAGGCAGAATCTCAGTGGATTTCTCTGTGATTTGTTTGAAAGTTTCCCCATGCTACTTTCATCTATCCAACTTGATAGATTGCTTTGTATGCGTGCAAAATGTTCTAAAACAATACTTGTGTATGCATATCTCACAATACATGTTATATGTACCGTAAGTGGATCTACTGACATTGTGAAGATCAGTGTGGCTTTAAACTGAACTTTATTGAGATTTAACTTGAACACTACAGCTTAACTCTTAACTCTTCCTATTCGGATGGTAATTGTTTCTCACGTGGACGTCTATAAAAATAAATTTACATGGAATTTTAGGGATAAAACTCGGATGGCTTTTTATTCACAGTGGAGAAACGAGTTCTGTGATCCTACGAACCCAGGAACGTGCTGCTCACATTAATAAATTGTCATATGCTTGGAATAATAATAAATTCATATTTAATAATTCATATTTATTATTTGAATAATTATATCTCCTGGCTGAAAATAGGAAAATAGACACGCTGTAGTTTAAATGGTTTTCTGTCTTGCATCTTTCTTGCATATCTCTCAAAATGATGGATGTCATTAAAAATGTGGAGATTAGCAGAAGTAAGTTAAAGGGATAGTTCACCCAACAATGAAAATTTTGTCATTAATTACTCACCCTCATGTCGTTTCAAACCTGTAAGAACTTCGTTCATCTTCGGAACACAAATTGAGATATTTTTTATGAATTCCGAGAGCTCTCTGACCCTCCCATATCTGACCCGTGCGATATGGACAAAAAAAACCTATCGCGATTTCTTTGATAAATTTTGCCATTTCGATTTTAATCACGATTTTGACACACACAGACATGCTTTACAGTCATTAATGCATTCAGTGTGCATTTGAAACATATTTCCAAAAGAAAACCAATTAGAGCTTTATCAAAAAGCTGTAACATGTCTCTAGAACAGACATAAGGCAAAATAATCACTAAGTAAAGGTGTAACAAAATGTCTCTAGAATAAACATATGGCAGGAAAAAAAAATCCCGTGTCCAGGGATTTTTTTTGCCATGCATTGGTCATAGAGCTCTTTGTGGCGTTGCCTCAGATGTTGAACTAGATTTGTTGCGCCAAGTTCACACATACTCTGTCTGCAGTGCGTATACAGTATGTGTATGCGGTGCAGAAGCAGCACGGACTCATTTTGCTTTCGCACAGGACGCGTTTGCAGTCCGCTCCTGATCCGCGGCTGTTTACCACAAACACAACATTTATCAAAATACGCACCACAGACGGAGTGTGTGAACCTGGCGTTATGTTTGTATGCCCGCCCGGTCTGTTCTGTTCTCGTGCTCCATTTAGGCGCGCTGCATTCTGATTGGTTCGGACAGCATACTGCAGGAGGTCGGGGGCCCGGAAAATCGTGCTATAAAGCGATTTAGAAATCGCGCACGCTCAAATCGCGATTTTATGACGATTTCGATTAATCGCACAGCCCTAATATACAGCAAGGATCCTTACACGATCAAGGCTCAGAAACGTAGGAAGGAGATCGTTAAAATAATCCAGGTGACATCAGTGGTTCAACCGTAATTTTACGAAGCTACAAGAATACTTTTTGTGTGCAAAGAAAATTCGTCTCCTCCGAGTCACCCTATAGCGCCATTTTGGAGAGTATCACATACATAAACAATGTATGCTGTTCTGTGTCAGCAGCACCGTACACCGATACGCTGTTTACGTTGTTTACGCTTTGATCTGAACGTAAACAACGTACCCACATACATATGCTGCATACTTTGTTTACGTATGTGAAACTCTCCAAAATGGCGCTATAGGGTGACTCGTCGGAGATTAATTGAAAAATATAACTTAATTTGTGTTCCGAAGATGAACGAAGGTCTTACGGGTTTGGAACGACATGAGGGTGAGTAATTAATGACAGAATTTTCATTTTTGGGTGAACTATCCCTTTAATGCAAACTCTTATTTACATGAGGTAAACATAAAGCTGCTTTGTTTGTATTTTTATGCATGTGATTGTAGGCCTATATAACACATATTTTAAAATTGCATTGCATACCTGTTGCTGCCATAATAATGACCCATTCGAATGTTTACATGCTTTTCTTCTCTTTCTTCTTTTTGTTCTTAGCAGCTTCAACGTGCTGTGGTGGAGCAGTTATGAAATACTTTTCTTGAAAATACTTTCAAGCATTTCAGATTTTATTTTTTTTTTCAGTAATAATTAAGCATGCAAATTACAGCGAAGTTCAACAGTTACTGTATAGTGTTTAGCAGTGGTAAAAAAATATTTAAATATTGAATTTTGAATCGATTTCTTCTTGTAAACTCAGAGATGTGGATTCGGAAGGCAATTAAATTACCACACAACCTTGGCGTTTGTCAAAAAACAGTAGGTAATTTGGCGGAGGATTTTTATGCAGGTGGTGAAAGAAAAACGTTCAAGAACACAGTGGCCCTTCAGGAACCTGTTTACGCTTTGATCTGAACGTAAACAACGTACCCACATACATATGCTGCATACTTTGTTTACGTATGTGAAACTCTCCAAAATGGCGCTATAGGGTGACTCGTCGGAGATTAATTGAAAAATATAACTTAATTTGTGTTCCGAAGATGAACGAAGGTCTTACGGGTTTGGAACGACATGAGGGTGAGTAATTAATGACAGAATTTTCATTTTTGGGTGAACTATCCCTTTAATGCAAACTCTTATTTACATGAGGTAAACATAAAGCTGCTTTGTTTGTATTTTTATGCATGTGATTGTAGGCCTATATAACACATATTTTAAAATTGCATTGCATACCTGTTGCTGCCATAATAATGACCCATTCGAATGTTTACATGCTTTTCTTCTCTTTCTTCTTTTTGTTCTTAGCAGCTTCAACGTGCTGTGGTGGAGCAGTTATGAAATACTTTTCTTGAAAATACTTTCAAGCATTTCAGATTTTATTTTTTTTTTCAGTAATAATTAAGCATGCAAATTACAGCGAAGTTCAACAGTTACTGTATAGTGTTTAGCAGTGGTAAAAAAATATTTAAATATTGAATTTTGAATCGATTTCTTCTTGTAAACTCAGAGATGTGGATTCGGAAGGCAATTAAATTACCACACAACCTTGGCGTTTGTCAAAAAACAGTAGGTAATTTGGCGGAGGATTTTTATGCAGGTGGTGAAAGAAAAACGTTCAAGAACACAGTGGCCCTTCAGGAACAGATTTGGACACCCCTGTTCTGCAGTATGATATGGACCTAATAATTCTAATCACACATACTATTTATTACCGACAGTATGCTAATTGGTACACAGCCCCAGAGTAATTAAAGTCTTTAAAGGAGAACCACTATTCAGTTTTGCAGGAAGCTGTGTCACCTTATGTCTTTATCTAGATCCAAGACATAAATTGCTGCCAAGTGGCAGGTGCAATGCAGTGTTCAGCATGTTCCTGAAGACACAGGGATTCACACCAGAGCCCGTCTTTATAAAACACTGACTGCGAGATAAGATTAGAGGGAAATATAGCTGCTCACTGAAGATAAGAGGTGACTAATTCCTGATGCCTGGGGCACAGTCCCTCCCAAATCCTCACTGCAGATCCCTGGAGTCTGACGTCTATGGTGCAAAAGATGAGGAAACTGTGCTAATGATGAAGCTCTAAAATTTCCATAACTCACACTCTGCTCTGGACATTGGAGAAATCTGAAATCTACCAAAAAAAAAAAAAAAAATCAGTTGTGTTCAAATGATGTGAATAATTTAGCTGATCATAAAATGGCAAAACTGCAGCATTTGTTTATTTATTATTTTATTTTTTGGGGGGGTTAAACACTCCTCTCACTGGCAGTGGCTGAGAAAAAAGGTTTGATTGAGCCAGTATTGCTGTGTTGGGCTTCACAGCTGTAATATTTTCTAGTGACAGTCATTTAAAGTAGGGATGAACTGATATTAAAATCATTTTCATGTTATGGCTGATAACCAATGGCATTTATGCATTAAAAACTGAATTATTTTTTTTAATGTAAAACCATTATTACATATAGTATGTACATATAGTATGAGATATTAATTTGAGATTTACATTTAACAATGTAATTAAATAATTTGTGTTTTTAAAGATTATCTTAAAATCAGCTAATGTCAGGGGGGAAATTAGCATGAACAGTTACAAATCCAGTACCAGCCTATATTTATCCAACATGATGAACCAGAGCAATCAATGACCACTTATAAGTATAGTAATAATACTAATCATAATAATATTTTTTTTTCCTCAAACAGCCATAAGATCAGATATCAGATCAGATGAATGTGTAATATGACACATTTGCTTTGAACTATTTTTATTGCATCAGTTTGATTATTTTGACAGCTGTTGATAAGTAACTCTGCAACTACATGTCAACTAGCAGTCATTGGAGTATTAGTACACTCTAAACCCGGATAAGTTGAGTTTACTTAAAAATTTTGAGGAAACTGGTTGCCCTAAAAAATTTAAGTAATGTGTACTTGATAAACTTGAGTGGAATTTACTTAAGCCATTTAAGTTGTGTTAACTTAATTGAATCTGTGATCTGAGAAACATTACTACTCAGAATTACTGACTCCCAGAGTGCATTGCGGCATGAATATTAAATTTTAATAAGTTCATGAAAAAAAAAAAAATACACTAATGCTATAATTAGAAGATACGTCACTTTCTAAAAGCAACCTATTTATTACTGTCCTTCCCTTGAAATCAAACAACTCTGACTTCATGATGCATTGCTGCAATAAGAGGAAGATAATTATAGTAACATAAACGAAGTTCCAAATGCCCAACCAAAGGGAACGCTAATCACTATAATGGTGAGTTAAAAAAAAAAAAAAACATTTTAGGAAAATCAACATCAATTTATGAAGTTAGCTTATGTGATGTCCTCTCAAATATTTCAGTTGTATTGAAAATTCAACATTCAAGATGACTTTGGGAAACGAGTGAATGCAACTAGTGAAAGATAACTGCAGACATGGAGGAAATGAGTGAATGCAACTAGTGAAAGATAACTGCAGACATGGAGGAAATGAGTAAAAAGTCTATTAAGGGTCCGTGTACATTTTGATAATTTCATCTCCTATTTGGAATATAATAACGAGAAATGGAAAAACGGCTCGTTTATTCGTTTTTCCGTTTAGTTTAACAAACGGAAAATGAGATTTTGGCTCGATTTCTCATTTTTCGTTTGGGGTTTAAAAATCGGTTTATCATTCTACCAACCCTAACCTTAGCCTAAGCCTACTAATACTCTAATGAGAGTTAGTTGACATGTAGTTGCAAAGTTGCTTATAGTCAATAGACTAGGGGGGCCATGAAAATAAAATGTAACCTAACATATAAACATTGCATTTTTTTTCCAAGTTGAAATTATTAAATAGCTCACATTAAAATTAATATTAGCCTCACAGGGAATACTCAAAAAACACTCCACACCTAACCACTTACAAGCTGTAGTAAGATACTGTGCAGATCGTACATAAACAATGTCAAGATATATAGTCCATTATAAATGTAAAAGTAGATTTAATATGGTGTTCATTGTGTGTTATAAATAATCATAATCTTAAAACTTATAACCACAAATGCGTAAGCATTATAATGTATTATAATTGTTGTTATGATTATTTATAAGATGATATAACATATTATAAGGTTTCTTTATAATACATTATGCATTCATTATAATGCCTTAAGAATACCCTTATAATGTATTATAAATATGGGCTTCATAGAAAGTGTTACCCAGATTTTTATTACAGTTTTACTTATTTTAGTACATCAAGTTAAAACTAAACCAAGTCCAACTAAATTAAAATTAGAAATTATGCTTTGGTATCTTGCTGATTTTTTAAAAAATATTTTATTTTAATTCAGTTAACATTTTATTTCAAGTAATGATTTTTTGTTTTCATGGTCTTAATTTTAGCTTCAGTTTTAGTTAACTATAATCAACCTGGCGAGATACTCCTTGTGAGAACAATAATACTACTTTTATGTTTCATTGTCTTTTTCCATTTTAACAGTTGGAGAATTGGCCATTGAAAAACCCACTGAATAAAGCGTTGACCTTTCATTTGAATATTGGGAGGCTGCTTAATATCTAGTGGTTACGGACCAAGAACTCCCCAAAGTGCCACCAACAAAAACTAAATCCTGAGCAAAGGACATGCATCTGGCACAGGCTCCAAGCGAGATCATTACATCATGCATGGATAGATACATGTAGTTCCCGATCGCTCCCCTTGACTAAACGGCCCAGTCAATGACAGGCTAATGGGATTGCGGCCCTCATCATTGACACTGGCACTGACACAGCAACAGCCTGCAGTGCTGAGAGACATATGGACCACCTGCCGTTAAATATGATGAGATCTAATAGAGGGAGGTGAGACAGGGGTATTAAACCTGAAGAGGCTACTCATCAACATGGTCTAATCAATGTGTGTTCACCAGACCCTTTATCCAATGCCTTTTAACAGCAGAAGAACTTCTGCTCCAAAGACGACTTGTTGCAGCGCACACATTTTTTTTACATTTTGTTTTTATGAGCAGGTTTGAATACTGAATTGCATTGAGTCTCGATATATTTCGCCCCCCTGTACTATCAAACAAAAGGCAAAAGAATATTGACATAGACAAAGAATACAAAACTGCAGAGGTGCTGTTATATCAGCTCAAAGGGATTTGAAAAAAAATCTCTCTCTTATACTACATGAACCAGCATGACAGGGGTTGGAACATCTTTGGTGCGAAGGAACAATGCTTCTCTATTGTTATATTTGCCCATGATCCAATGGGATCTGGAGCTCTTTAAAATGCAAACAATGAAAGAGGGGCCACTGCCGCACATCGCAAAATATCATGTCCAACAGTGTCTGCAAGTGAGTCAGCATTACAAACATCTTTGCAGAAATAATACGTCCCGGAGTACCTCAGGTAAGAGAGGAAAATGCAGACAATTCTGTATCCAGCTTTCGATCATAAAGCATGCAGAAATTAAATCAAGGAATATTGTGACTCACTTAACAGTTTTTCTTATGGCTGATTTAGATGCTATGTGCACATGATCAATGCATATCTAACATTGAAAGATGTATGAACTGACTTGGAAGACGAGGGGAAGATGTTAAATTCCTGGCATCATATATCAGACCCTGAAGTGGGGAAAAAAAACACAACCAAACACAAAGCAAACAAAGCATAAACAAAAATGAAATTCAAATGCAGTAGCCCTCTTTGTTGCGTTTTTACATTTTTCAAATACACGTTTGTCTGTTTTTGACCATCATTAAACACATACTGTAATATTTAAAATGTAGATGTGAGCATAGATTCCTGATAGTCTTCGGAGTAATATATATTTTTTTAAAAAACAACAAAAAACAGAAACAAATGCAAAAGCAAAGCAAACAAACAAACAAAAACAAAAAACAAAGCAACAAAAAAACAAAACAAACACAAAATAAAATCGTATTTCCTTAGTAGTTTATTAAAAACACAAATGCAAAAACAAATCAAAACAAAAAACTAACAAATACAAACAAAAACTAAATAAAACAAAACAAAAATAAAATAAAATACAAAAGCAAAACAAAATCTCCTTAGTAATTTATTAAAAACAATACATCAAAACAAACAAAAAAAACGACGAAGGAAGGAAGGAAGAAAGAAAGAAAGAAAAAGAAAGAAAGAAAGCAGTAGGTCTGTTCGTTGCTGCTGTTTTTACGTGCTTCAAATTAATGTTTGCCATTGTTTCCGTCCATCAATAAACACATACTGTAATGTTCTTGATGCGGATATGAGCAGAGACTCCTGATAGTCTCCTGAGTGATTTATTTGAATTATGTTATTCGAATTATGAGCATGATCACATTAATATGATTGCAGTATTTTGTTTACATGAGCTCCAACTTAATTGCATTATAAGGACGGATATAAATGTAGCCAGTGACAGCTCTGAAGGAAAGCTAATACTAACGATAGTCACTGCTGGACAGGTTTATTTTTTTATTTTTAAGTACATTATTTGTAAAACTTTTTTTCAAAAATGTAACACTCCATAACATACTATATATATAGAAGATCAGGCCCTTTCTTTCAGATCATGCAACACAACTCCTTGTTCAAGCTCTTGTTCTATCCAGGCTGGACTATTGCAATGCTCTCTTGGCAGGTCTTCCAGCCACTTCTATCAAACCTCTACAATTAATCCAAAATGCCGCTGCAAGATTAATCTTTAATGAACCGATTTCATATGCCCGCTAATAGGGCCGAAACCATTTCAGCCAACCATTTTAAAAAAACTTGGAGGTGACGTAGATTTCCACTCCATCAAAATCACACTTTTGGCCAGCACAATGCCAAACATGAGGGAGAGTTGTTGAGATTGCTTATATGGTTTATATGAATGTGTTTCTGAGGGGAACTGACTGTCTTCAGAAAGGTTTACGTGGTATTTTCTTTTAATCTGGTCTCTGTATAGTTCATGTTTTTTTTGTTTTTTTAACCCAGTCATTTAAAAATAACACATTTTAGAGCTGTAACGACAATACCGTGATATTTTTGCTTAAGGTTATCATACCGTCAAAATCTCATACCGGCCCATGCCTAGTCTCAACCCCTCCTCCCAAGTAGAGGCCGAGATATTCTTTCCTAAATCCCTCTCCCAAGCATCTTTAAGGTGCGCTGTAGAGATTGAATTGTGAGAGACAAACATATATATAAATTTGGACACTAATTGTTTCTCAAATGGCGACTGTCTCAAAAGCCTATGTATGTCATGATCTAAAGGTAATTTCTGAAGCTGAGTAAAGGAGTGTTTGATAAAATGACGCACCTTTAGGTAGCGAAAAAAGTGTGACTGCGAGAGATCAAAAGTTTTATATAGATATTCAAAGGTGGCCAATTCGTCTTCTAAATAGAAATCTTTAACCGAACTAAGTCCTTTGTCCCTCCAAGATGTAAACTCTGCATCAAGTTGTCCGGGTAGAAAAAAAAATCATAATTATTACAGATAGGTAGATAAATGGAGGGATGTTCGATCTTTAACACAGTCTTTATTTGATTTAAAATTTTAATAGAATTAAGAACAATAACATTCTTACATTGAATCTTCCGCAGCGATATAGATTTTGACCACAAGATTGCAGCTAACGAGCTGTTACCTACTGAACGAGCCTCCATATATAACCAATTGGGATATATGTCTAACTGGTCAGCGGCCATTCGATCACACTCACGCCAAAACATCATCATGTTAGCCGCCCAATAGTATAGACGGAAAGTGGGCAGTGCTAGCCCTCCCTCTTCCTTGGGTTTCTGCAAGTGTGCTTTTGAAATTCTATGTGTTTTATATCCCCAAATGAAAGCGAGGATCACAGAATCTAGCAGTTTAAAAAAAGATTTCGGCAAAAATATGGGTAAATTCTGAAAAAGATAAAGGAAACGAGGCAAAATAACCATCTTTCTAGCATTAATTCGACCTATTAGCGATCATGGAAGAACCCTCCATTTATCAATGCTGGACAGGTATTAATATAGGTTATGACAAACAGCCATGTCTCCAGCCTAAATGTTTCCAAGTTTGTCACAGAAGTGTTTTAGCATTGGTTCCTCTGGGTTAGACAAATTTTCAATAAGCTCAATAAATTCACAAAAATGTGCTGAACACTGGATGCTGGACAAACAAAATGCAACTAGTCTCACGTATATGCTGTATACAATTTGAGAAGGAAAAAAAACATATATCGTCCAAGATGCTTCTTGGGATAAATAAATAAATGTCTTTCACACATCATAAGCTTCACATCATGTTTTTGGGCTTTAATGCCATTTCTTTCATTCTTATTTTCTTATCTTAGTTATTATATGTTAAGGTGATTTATAAAAAAAACAACAAAAAAAAACTTAGAAATACATTTAAAAGTTGTATTACTTAAAAAAATAAAAAATAAAAAATAAAAAAAAATCCAGGTCTAGTCAACATAAGTTTCAGCTGGTCAGAACTCTTTGATCCCTGAAGAACCTGGACAGCTTCAGGTTTTTGACTGACAGCTTTCACAAGAGACAAATAACTGTTTGGTCGGAAGCACATTCTTCTCAATCAGCTGTCACAGGAAGCAACACTGAGGTGGCATCACTCACACTTTAATAAAAATCTGCCAAATGACCCGAACTCTTACTCTACCATTAAAAAAGCACTATTTTTTTATTTCCATCAGACGTCTAAGAAAAGGAGGATTTTGCGTCGCATTCTTCCTGTGTGTTGCCTACATTAGCCGTAGAGCCCCTGGAGGAATCAACGGATATTTCTACCTAGGCTTGCATCAGCAGACAGCTCCACACAGCACATGAACCAACCCTCTGATTCTTCATGACATTTCTGAGCTGAAGAAGCCAGATCTAGCTACTTTTTATAGTGTGAGAGGAGTACACTTGAAAGAGCTTCTGTGAAATCAGGTGAAGTGAACTGGGTTTCTAAAGGTGGTAATGTTTCATCACTCCTTGTGGCTCTTGCAAATTGTGCTTTTCGACCAACATATTCTTTGCCCTATATCCAAATCTACTTGTACTATACAGCATCTGTTATTCTATTAATCAATTGTTCCTTTTTTTATTATTATTCCAGCGCATAGGCCAGAGCTCTTCATGAAAACCCAAGATTTTTCAGAGTAATTATCAGATCTGGGATAATTGAATGTTCAAATTAAAAACAAAAAGCTATAATAAAAAATAATAATAAAAATATTTTATTTTATTTTGAAGAAGAAAGTGCATTTTAAAGATTTGCTAAAAGATCCTATTTTTGGACAATATCAACCTATATAAGAAAATCTATAAAGACCTATTTCAAATAAAAAATATTAAAATAAAACAAACAAAAACTACAAACTGAACAAATGAAAAAGCTTACTCTTTCCCTGTCATTTACAAACATGCAAGTCTGTGTTGAGCTATGGCCAGAAAAAGTTTAAATGCATACCAATATGTATCGCTGAGCTCTAACGTAGATGACTGCATGCTGCTGAAGTGCTGACATTTATGCATTGAGTGCTCTAATAAGTCAGCACAGATATTTCATCTTGATCAGAAGGCCAACATAAATGATTGACGGGTTGAATTTGGCCAACATGCTGCTAGTTTATGAGGCTTGATATAAGATGTCAATTACCCTGGAGTGATATTTAAAGCTGCTGTGAGCAAGTTTATTTACAGAATGTTTTTGTGTAGTCAAGTTAGTCTTCCTTTGCCTGTCTGAGTATACATGACTAGGCATGGGCCGATTACCGGTTTCAAGGTATATCGCGATTTGAGCAACCGGCCGTTTTTTTGTCTTACTGCAAGCAACTCATCTCTGTTCTGGACTAGCACAAACTCGTTTCCAAAAGAATTTCCAAGAATCGTTTTCCAAAATGTCATTTATGTGAAAATATGAAGCCTGTAAACGCCCGTTAACACAGGCCAGAGACGTTGAAGATGGACGCACAAAGAAAAATACTGTAGCAGGCAGATCACTCACTGTTCATGATGAACGAACTATTGAAGAAAATCCTCAATATTGATTTGGGGGTTTATATGAATGTGTTTCTGAGGGGAACTGACTGTCTTCAGAAAAGTTTACGTGGTATTTTATCTCTTCAGCGCAGTGCTGCTTTGTTTACAGCGGTAACCAAGGGAACGCAGTATCTGGTGTTTCAGAAGTGCCTCGTGAATCTGCGTCTCATTCAGAGCTTCTGCTGTTTGCTTCGTTCAGGCAAGTAGTATAATTTCACAAAGCTAGTCAGAACAGAACATTCTGTTTTTGCTTCAAATTGGGTTATTAATGTATACTGCACATGCTGGACAAAGCTGAGCTATGAGCATTATCTAGGTCTGTGAGTGACTTTGCAAAAAACCCGACTGGTCTGATTTCAGTTGGACTATAACTATTGGACAAAACTGACATCAAAGGACTTGTGGCGATGAAAGCCAACTGTGGTGGTGCACACTGGTGGTGGTTGAGGAGATTCCCCCCTTCTATGTAAACCGCTTTGGGTGCCCAGAAAAGCGCTATATAAATGTAAGGAATTAATTATTTTAGCTGAATGATCACTAAACTCACTTCTTTAAAATAAAAAAAAATAAAAAAATAAAAAAGATCTTTGAGGGAGATCGCGGGAAAAAAACAAACAGAAGCTAAAAATCTTACAGCTGCATTAAAATACAGTGTTACCTAAAGTGTTTACGTGACATTTTAAAAAGATGAATAAATGTTTTAGACTGACTGAAATCAAACTTTAAAAGTGCATGTAAACGTACTTAATGATGAGGATCCAAACAGGTAGTTCAATTCCAAGCTCAGGCCATTGGCTGATATTAAGCTGACATTTCCAGACGCTCAAGCAGAGTAATGTTGTGAAAGCCACAGAGCCAATGTTTACACTTTTCAGAGGAATCCATTTATTTGAATGGCTTACTTATATGTCTCCACACATTACGCTAGGAGAGAAGACAATATTTTAACATCTAAAAAACTGCACACATCCGCCTTTAGTATATGTTCCGGGTAAAAATCATATTTATGTTCAGCATTTTCGGCTGCTGTTATATAATTCAGTTATTTCGGCTAAAGTAATAGGGTTAAGGTTGTGAGAAGGGCATATCATTTGGTCCTTTTCAGAGCTAGGGGTGTGCGATATATATCACCTGCGATAATATCGTAATTGTCGTTTTAACGATGTGCGATTTGACATTATCGAGTATATTTCAAAAACCAAACAAAACACACAGAGTGCAGCCATACATTGTATATGTATGGCTATGCAGAAAATGTATATATATATATATGCAGAAAATGTATATATTTATACCATTTCATATAGTCAATCAATATCATACGGAGTGCCGTTTTTTTCTCTCCAAAAATGTGCATGATTACAAATGTGATATTGATTTTTTACAACAGTTCAGTAAACAATAATTTAATTTAGAGACTTATGTTTTAGACACCATACTGCCTGTTTTTGCTCTATTTCTGCTCTATTTCGACAACAAAAATAATTCCAAACACAGCCACAGCACTGTTGTGCATCTCTGAGCAACATGACGGCGTTTCGTTCCTGAATGAATCAACCATTAAAATGATTTGGTTCAATTGCCAGTGTTGTCAAATTCTTTCAATGGAAAGTAGATAAAGCCAGTTGGAAAAGTCGCTAAATGTCGCTAGATGATGTCATATGCTAATTAGCATATTCATGATGTCATCGCGTCCTATTGCCTTTTTAGATTTGTTTGCCTCTCTGTGCTCACATACTGTATTTTAATTTAGCCAAATTCTCAATAAAACGGTTTTCATTTATATAATTTAATTATATATAATATGAACATTAATAAATATGAAATAGTGACTGAAGCAGACAGAGAGAGAGAGAGAGAGAGAGAGGTGTGCGCACTGTGAAAGCAAGATCTTGCGCTAGTGCGGCAGTACCAGTGAGTCAAAGGCTACGTTCACACTGCAGGCAAATGTGGCCCAAATCTGATTTTTTTGGCTCACACGTGACTCGGATCTGTTTTTGTCATGACAGTGTGAACAGCACAAACCGCATGGAATCTGATCTTTTCAATTCCGATTTGTGCCACTTCCATATGTGGTACTAAATCCGATACATGTCAGATGTTTTGCAATGCGACCGCAGTGTGAACAGTCATGTCGGATTTCATGCGACTTTTACGTCACACTAGATCGACATTCGTTATAATTCCGCCCCGGTTGGGAGACACTTCAAAGATTTTACAGACCCAAAGTTATCAAGACAGTTGCGAAAGGTAATCAGTGGAAGTGTAATGTGTCAGAACTCATAAGAATTACAGTGATAACTCTATATACAAACAAAACATGAGGGCTCGTATCATAAAAGCTTCAAAC
>NW_015648505.1:392581-404526 GCF_001515625.1 Sinocyclocheilus rhinocerous
ACATCCTTGTCTTTATTTTTCATATTGCCTGCACATAATTTCGCCGGATTCAGCAGCAGATTACACTATAAATAAATGCATAATTGCTTACTTTATGTACTCCGTGTTTACTTCCGTATGACAGCGCGCTGCGCAAGTGTTGCCAAATCCACAGTTTCCCCGTGGATTTAGGCTACTTTTCCACGGTTGCCGCGGGATGTTTTTCAACTTTGTGGGTCGACGCGACCCCACTAACGCGATATTTATCCCCCTGAACATGGTTGTGCTAGTTTTGGACTAGTTTTGAGAAGCAATTGGGTGGATTTTGTTGTGTAAACCTGGAAACTCTGTTCGTATGGTTCTTTTGCGCATGCGGGTCAGTTCAGAACCATGATCTGTTCACACTGTAAAACTGATATTGGCCACATTTAAAACAACGTGAACACCTACACAAAAAAAACAGATCTGAGAAAAAAATCGGAATTGAGCACTAAGGCTCGCAGTGTGAACGTAGCCAAAGAGACTCACTAAGGTTTGTCCAAGAAGTCGCTAGTCGCTTTTTTGGAAAAAAGTCACTAGGGGGGTATGAAAAGTCGCTAAATCTAGCGACAAAGTCACTAAGTTGGCAACACTGTCAATCGCAATGACTCACTTAGTAACAGTGACTTGTTGCCACCTACTGGCGGTTTTAATTTCACATTTAAAGTATCTTTTCATTTTTTAAATCATTTCAAATATCAGTATTCAGCGTTTTATGTTTAATATATCAAAACATTATGCATTAAACAGTGTGTAAATACATTTAAATGCCACTTCAGATGCAGCTTCTGTGTTTCCTCTGCATTGCAAAGATGAATTTTGTTGATACTGATTTAATTTGCTTGGTAACAGCCCAAATGTCTTATTATTCTAATTCACTTATTAAATGTAAGAATTTCACTCAAAAGATGATGCACACTTTTAGACAAAAATGGCTTTATAAAGGTAAAAATGCCCATAAAAGGTAAAAATCAATTTAAACTTATTGGAAACGATTCATTTCTGTCACTGCTGTGAACTGACCACCACACAGAATATGAAGAATATCAAAAAATGTAGGAGTCAGCTGTCCACAGTAGTCCTTACGATACCAGCACACTAACACACTCAGCAAAATATAGTCTAATTATCGTTATCGATAAAATCCCAGAAAATACAGAGATATTAGTTTTTGTCAATATCTCACACCCCTATTCAGAGCATGAAGTCTGGCGTCCATAGATACATGGAGAGCTTTCAATGTGGCCCGGGTCCAGTGAGCTTTCCTTACAAAAGCGAAGAAATGGTGTTGACGAAACCTTGTTAACTGCGGTCCATTAACACAGACCCTTGGGTGGTACACTGGTATTTATGGGAGCGCTCTGCCATCTTGCTAGAACAAATCCAGCTCTAGTTCCCTGACAAATTTCTGCTGCATGGGGAACATATGCACAATGAGTGGGTCAATTGAACACCCAGTGGTGGGGTGCTTAGACAATGTCCTTACAATGTTACTTACAATAGAGCTACATCTGGTGACACAGAAAGTAAATTAGCGGAATCTCAATGTGCAATGCCACTTGACAGGACCGGATGGTATAAATGATAAAACCCTGCTTCCCTTAATGGGAAGAGACATGTATCAAATCTGTCATTAAACAGATGCTCGCTTATACAAGGTGACAGTACATTTCTTACAGGGACAGAATCCCTAGAGCAACCTAGCTGCCTTTCTTAAGGGCGCAATTGGAAAATGGTAATTTTCTACCAGAAGAGGGCTAGGTTCCCAAAACATTCTAAAGAATACATTTCTCTTAACATATTTTGCAAATATGAGGTGAAAAACAAAAGTTAAGAATTTTTTTTATTTTTACTTTGTTTTCAGAAAAGACGGAATGTTGAAATAAAACAATGTTTAAAATTACAAAAAAATAATTTCTAAAAATCATTGTAAATAACTTTGGGTTAGGATAGCCTCACAATTGTCTTAAATTCCAAAATCTGAGATGTTTAAGGAATTTAGTGGGACATTTGATCTATTAAGCAACAACATTATAATATTGGCTACATAGCATACAGTATAATTCTACGATGGTTAAATCTCATTAAACTAATATCTCGTATGCTCACTTAGCTATTTGAAGTCAATATCCATTAGGGATGGTAAGATTCCCCGATTTGCATCTGTGTATCAGCAAGAAAGTTAACGATGAGATGCATTGATGTAAAAAAAAAAAAAGTGTGCTTCGGATACAAGTTGCCATTTGTATCGCAATTAGGGATGGGTATCGTTAAGGTTTTAACGGTATTACTACTCTTACCGATACTGCTTATCGATTCGGTACTTTAACGGTATTCTTATCGGTACTTTTTGTTTTATATATATATTAGGGATGCACCGATACTGATACTGATACTGGTATCGGTATCGGGCCCAATACTGGTCTCCTGTACTCGTACTCATTAAAATGCCCCGATACCAAACGCCGATACCACACAGCATGTGTTAAGCGCCATATTCAAACAAAGAAACACCGACAACAGAACAACAGACAGCAGAAAGGAGTTAAGGATGTCTACTACGAAGTATATGTATGCAATGAATATAATGTTAAACATTCAGTATTAACGCCTGGATAGCTGATGTGCGCGAGCTGATAAACAAAGCACGCTGAGTGGATTGAGCGTGCGGCGACGCAGATGCGCGTGCGCGAGCTTGTCGAGTGAATATACCTTTCTCACAGCCATCACTGGAAAGTCAAAAACAAGTAAGTAAAACAATGCACAAGTTACTTAACGGTAGAGAGAGCGAGAGAGAGCGGGCAATTCTGTTGTTATACATAAAATAAGATACAGTAAGAAACATGAACAAAGAAACAAAGTAAAACAAACTGACAAATACAAATATACAAATTAAATGAAATAAACAGTGCTGTCATTTTTCCATGAAGTTCTACTAACATTACTGTTCAGGTAATAGCCTACAAAAGAAATCTAAAAGTAATCAAATGTAAATGAGCACTGCATAGTTTTCAGTGTATGTATTGATAGATTAATGCTTATTAAAGCTATAACGTTATTCAGATTAAGAGCTGTGAGTGATTTTTCTCTTTGCATTTTGATGGCCCAAGTGCCAGTCTGTCACTTTAAGACAATATATTGACACACATCGGATTTTCTCTCAACTGTTCTCCTCCACTTAAGACATAAACTTTGTTTAAGTAAATGCTCTCCAAGCCGGCAATTTTGACATATTCTTGTGTGTATTTGATCGATTGGACATGCACCCGAAGCTCTAAGTGTAATTTGTTTGTCCGTTTTGGAGCGCGCCGCGTGCACACATTTCAGCCTGAGGAAGAGCGTCTCTTGTGCGGATTGTGCTTTCAACATTTTATTATCAAACATGTCAACAGTAAAGATAGCATCTTACAACAATCACCGATTGATCTGATTCTCACGTTAAGTTTGGGTTTTAGGGAGGAACGAATGCGCACCGCTGTGAAGGGAAAGAAGTTGCGCAAGACGAAACGCAGCTAGTTTTTAATAGCTTTACCTCATGTCTTCTTTTGTATAATCCTTAGAAGCCAAAATCGAAATAAAAAATTAAATTAGCTTAATAAAACTGCCACAGGCCTAAAGTGTAAGCAAATTTTTGAATGTTTAGTTCTCTCTTCTATCATAATTAAACAGGGCTTTCATGATGCGTGTGCTGAAGCTCCTCCGCGTGAGCGCGATCTCACTTCTGAATTGCGAATAGCAAAAATGCAGCATAGACAAATGTTTGAAAAACAGCTGGCGACTTTGGTGAGATAGAATTTGCAAGATAATGTATATATAGCAATAATAAATGTATGCGTGTTTTATTAATTTCTCCAGTACCGATAGCAGAACCGTTAACGTCAGAGCTTATAGATACTCCGATCTTTCATAATTTAGCCCCGGGACCGATTAAATACCGGGTTTCGGTACCCAACCCTATGTGGGATACAGTATCTCCAACAGTGTGATAGTATGTTATTCCATTATACACTTCCAGGTCAGTATCTTTTATTCTTGTTTTACAGTAAAAAACAAGAAACGGCACAAATTTACCTGAGATTTTGAGATCTCAGAGAATTGTTGTCTTGTTTCATTGGCACTTTCACTTATGGTTTAAATTTAATTAGGTTTATGCTTAAAACAAGTACATAAATCTGGCATTCTGGCATTATGAGGTTGTGAATGAAACTAGACACATCTCACTAACTTACACATAACAGCAACAATATTTAAAGCAATAACAGGATTGTTCAGTCTGAAGGTGAAATTATATTTAATAAGATTTAATATTGACTGGTTAGTACACTGGCTAAAATAAAAATCTTTAATACAACAAAAAATTTTGCCACAAACTTTTTTTAAGAGATTATCATAAAATAAAATTAAAATTAAAAAAATTAAATACAACATACATTTGCGCCACAAACTTTTTTGTTAAGAGAATCTTAATAAAATAAAATAAAAATCTTTAATACAACAAACATTTTTGCCACATAAACCTTTTTAAGAAATTAAACTTAAAAAAAAGTAATAAAATAAAATAAAATAAAATTTTAAATACAACATACATTTGAGCCACACTTTTTTATATATTTTTTTTTATCAAAAATTTTTTTGTAAAGAGAATCTTAATAAAATAAAATAAAATGCCTAGGGAAAGAACAGAAGATTAATATGTGATTGAAATGTGGACTTACTTTAGCTGTTGCCTCTTTGACAGATAAACTCAGCGCTCGTTCTTGCTCCTGAAGTCTGGAAATAAAAGTAAATTATAAATATCATAATAAATGTATGCGTGTTTTATTAATTTCTCCAGTACCGATAGCAGAACCGTTAACGTCAGAGCTTATCGATACTCCGGTTTTTCATAATTTAGCCCCGGGACCGATTAAATACCGGGTTTCGGTACCCATCCCTAATCGCGATGCGTCATTTCTAACATCTGCATCAGTAAAAAACGATTTATATATAATTATTCGTAGATGCACTATACTTTTTTTTTTTAACTGTTTCTCAAGCACGTTCTCTCAACACCACTGCTGCTACAGTACATGAATATGACGCATCACAACACTACGGCGAGAGAGGCATTAGAAGTCAGAAGGCACTTAAGTTAATTTATGATTTGCTGTCGGTCTGAACCAAAGAAATAAAAGCGAACTATCTGTACCATATTGAATTGCATAGCATCATTTTTTTCCATTGCATTGAACAGCATTGTGTTGAATCGAATAGAAATCGGATCGCACTGCATCGTAATAGGGGTGAATCGTACCGCATCACATCGGTAGCTGTTTCACATTTATCTTTAATGTATCGTATCATTGGCTATGCATCAAGATGAGCATCACATCGGCCTATTATGGAGATGCACATCCCTAATATCTATACATTTCTTGTTAAAATTTACCAGTGAAATATTAATGATTACAAAATCAGATATCAAAGAATTTTTTTTTTTAGAAAAAAAATCCCGACTTGAGAAGAAAAACACCATTTAATGAGAGTCTACTAAAACCAAAAAGCAAAGAGTATTTTAATTCTAGTAAACTAAAAAAATAACTCATCCTCTTTTAGCATTGATTGTTGAAGCCCAACCAATAACAACCCCAGTTCTCTGTAGACCAAATTAGATGGGTTGAGATCGAAACATGTGATCTGAAAAAGATTATTCTTTTGATTCCTTTCATAATGGCTTATGCAGTAGTATAACAGTGGAGGAAAGAGCAAACTGAATAAATGGCATAAATTGTGTTTTAAAAAGCTGCTACACTGGAGAAGGACAGATAATGAAGTGACCTCAATACCCGGGTGACCAAGGACAGCTGAGGTCTCGGGTCATATAGTTCTGCTATTTTTGTGCCCGACTCTTCAATTGGCATTTGACTCTCTTGCTCTGCCATCTTATGAGATATATCTGCAGAATGATTCATAATCAGACTTGCTGGCAGTTGATTATTGTGAAAAGGCTGCTTTGAGATCTAATAATGATACAGAAAGTTCCTATATACTGTAAAGCCCAGTGAACACTATGCAGTTTTTCTTTCTGTCCTCATTGCCATGATTGTTGCCTGTCAGATTGTATAATACAACCTCTGGGGGAGAGTCTGTGTGAAAGCAAGGCAGACTGCAAAACATCAAGGGTCTTTTGTCAGACTGTAAGATAAACATCACAGGGCTTGTGTCATGACAGCTTTGACTGGGTGATCAATTCGGTCACGTTCTTCCGTCCTTGTAAACACGCAAAAGACTTTGATTTGACGGACAAATGTTTTTCCATGAAATGCATTAATAATCAGTGAAGCAGTTTGTTAAATATATTCTCTAAAAAAATTCTAACAAAACATGCCAGTTCAAGTTTTGGTCAAATTTGATGTTTTGTCATTTTTATTCTCTTTCTTTATTTCAGTTTTAGTTATTTTGCTACATCAAATTATATAAACATGTATTTTATTTCAAGTCACAAAAATATTTATGTTTTAATTTTTTGTTCATTTTTATTTCCATAAAAATATTTTATTTTAGTGCTTATTTGTTTAATAAATTAATAGAACAAAAAAAAGATATGCGTCACATTATTTACCCATAAACATTTTAACTACATCGTCTCTCTCACACACAACAATGTCATCAATTACAGTAAGAACGTCACACAACGTGATAAAATACTGCAGACTGAATGTAAATGAATGCAATATTATCAATATTAATTAATATTATTAAAATGCAATATTATTAATATTTCACTCACTACTGTACATATCTACTACATTTGCACTATACCTATTTTGCACATTTGGTATATATAACCTTTACATTTGCACTGTCTACTGCACACCTGTTTACATTGCACTGTTTATATTTTCTGTATCATTGTTTGCATTTTGTTAAATTCTTGTATGTATGCGTGCACTTCAGCGTGAGAGCAAAAAAAATGTGTTGTACAGCTGTACAATGACAATTAAAAGCTATTCTATTCTATTCTATTGTAAATGTTTTTTATTTTACATTTCCGAATTTCACCTCAGAGAGCAATTTTTTGGCCGAAACCAAGTGCGCTGGGCTTCAAACAGTCAGCAGTTTTGAGCTTTGCTGTAACTATTTTCCATTTCATCTAATTCTCACTGGTAACATGAGATCACAGCCAAAGTGACACATTTGAAGAAAATACAATTCTGGTCAAGTATTCAGAATGGCAGAAGACATTTCTGTGACAGATGGCAGTCTAGCTTCAGGCATGTGGCTACACAAATGGGAATAAATTAAATGTAAAATGGGGAACTTCCTCCGCTCAGTTTAGTATTGTAGCTTCACTCCGTTTGGAAATCAGAATGACACTGAAGAATAGATTTCAGTGGAAAGCTTAGCATGAGAAAGAGAGAGCGCGAGAGAGGAGGGCACACAGAGAGAGAACACACAATAAATCTAGGACAAACGCTGACTGCAGGGTGAAGGTTGGGAGAGAAGGGAAAGAGGCTTGTACTGTCTCCAAAAACGCTGGTGCCTATCTATTGTGCGGCAGCAAACAGAGGATCAGCTGTGAGTGGCCTCTCTTGCAAAGAAAAAGAAACAGAAAGAAAGAGAGGGAGAGAGAGACTCTGAGCCCGGAGAATACTGATAAAGGTCATCCTATCAAGCCTGCACCTTAATCAGTAAAGTCAACCAGATACCAAAATTAGCCTATTCACATTCTTAAATGGACAGTACAACAGATTTATAAAGAATATTCAAGCAGCTCTTTTCCAGGCTATAATTATCATTCATGACTGTGAAACTTGAAAATAACAAAAACTAAAATTTAAATAGTCTATTCCATACAACTATATTCGAAGTCTTCTGAAGCTATTAATCTGAAAGGACCAGCCTGTGGAATTTTTACATTGAAAAATTCATATAAAACTAAAACAAATGACAGAGCCACTGGAAACGTGGTGAGAGTAAAACAAAACAAAACAAAATACTGAGTACATTAAAATGTATTAGAATGTTGTAATTCTCAAATTAGCATCTCACTAGAGGGGAAGATTACATAATTATATTATATAACTTGACAACTTAGAATTTCTGTCATGGGTAAATAAATAAATGTAAGAAAAATCTTTAAAAATATGGTAAAAGGTAAACATTTTTACAGAACAAACTGAAATTTTAGTTTAAAGCTGCAATTTACAAAGCAAATAATAACAAAAAGCCATGCTGCTACTAAAATCGGTTTTGTACCTTAAACATATATTGACAATCACCATAATAATACAGGTGGTGAAGATAAAGCCACATGACAAATCAAAGTTCATCACAAGAAGCATTTCCAGAAACTGAAATAAATACTAGCCTAATATTCAGAAGGTACACAATGGCATACAAATACAACACCATCATGGTAACACATAGGCTAATACAACACAATAAATATTAATTAAAGGGGTCATATGATGCTGCTAAAAAGAACATTATTTTAAGTTTTAACATAAAACTGATTAAAAAAAAAACAATTACACAATTATGACAAAATACCAACACAAACTTAAATGAACTTGCATGACTTACAGGTTGGATCTATTACAATTACAGTGTATATAAAGGAACTTACTGTAACCAATAACCAGGTTTACTGTAGCACTTTTACAGTCGTTCTCCGATAAAATGACAATTTCTACAGCTTGTAAAAAACAAAAAGAAAAACCAACATGATTAATTTATCCTGATCTTACTTTGAATGATTCTTTGGTGCATGTTATTCCAAAGAACATAAAAGAGTAATAACTGTAAATCAGTAAACCTGGCAGTTTTCTGAGAAGAGAAGTTGTAACAGTACAGTACCAGTAAATTAATGCAACAATGATATGTGTGAATAAAGCACAAGATGAGCATGCACAAGTTCAGGTTGGGCTTGTTATATGCAAAATTTTGCTGTAAATCTGTGGTCAAAGAGTCCTCCTGCACCAATATTCAAATCTTCAGATTTTCAGCCTTTATTCTCATAAGCATTTCTGACTAATCTTTGAGTGTTTACAGGAACACAGATCCAAATGATTAGTAGCATTTGTTTAAAATGCAAATCAGGCCACCAAAGAATATGAACTACTTTGTAATAATTTCCAATAGCAAGCAGACACTCATTTACAGAACTTTAAGTAAACTGACTGATAGACTCCTTATCCTGCTGAGAAAAGAACAGAGGAAGGAGTGGACTCCTTATGTGACAAGAAAAACAATTTTGCAAACGACAAAAGATTTGGTTCATGGAGAAGGGCTGTCATTAGCATCTCAATGGAGAGTGCTTTCGACTGCAAATTGCGTTCAAGATTCAGATTATACATTTTCATGAGCAATTAACAGCAGCAAATACAACTGCAATTAGAAAAAGAAAAATAATACATTTAAAGTCACCCATCTGCTCAATGTGGAAGCACTCTACACCTGAGCATTTGGCGCAGCTGATAGCAGTGCCCTATGGAGTCTGACGATCTGCAAACATGGGTTGTGTGTGGTGTGAATTGAAGATATAGATATACTGTATATATATATATATATATACACACAGTATCTCACAGAAGTGAGTACACCCCTCACATTTTTGTAAATATTTTATTATATCTTTTCATGTGACAACACTGAAGAAATGACACTTTGCTACAATGTAAAGTAGTGAGTGTACAGCTTGTATAACAGTGTAAATTTGCTGTCCCCTCAAAATAACTCAACACACAGCCATTAATGTCTAAACCGCTGGCCACAAAAGTGAGTACACCCCTAAGTGAAAATGTCCAAATTGGGCCCAAAGTGTCAATATTTTGTGTGGCCACCATTATTTTCCAGCACTGCCTTAACCCTCTTGGGCATGGAGTTCACCAGAGCTTCACAGGTTGCATCTGGAGTTAGGGTTAGGCCATGACGACATCACGGAGCTGGTGGATGTTAGAGACCTTGCGCTCCTCCACCTTCTGTTTGAGGATGCCCCACAGATGCTCAATAGGGTTTAGGTCTGGAGACATGCTTGGCCAATCCATCACCTTTAGCTTCTTTAGCAAGGCAGCGGTCGTCTTGGAGGTGTGTTTGGGGACGTTATCATGTTAGAATACTGCCCTGCGGCCCAGTCTCCGAAGGGAGGGGATCATGCTCTGCTTCAGTATGTCACGCATTGTGAATATAATCAGAGCTAAATGGATTGCAGGTGCTCCACTGCGCATAATGACTACATTCGATATATACCACAGCCTCTTGTGCCTTATTGCTTAATTAGACTTAAATATTTTATATTGTATCCTCATATTTATACAAGCATCACAGCAGTAATATTAACCAGTTTCCGTTCTTTTTAATGTTAAAAAGGACAGTGGTCTTCAATTCACACCATATGTATATACAAGCACAGACACACACATACACATATACACATACTGTATATATATATATATATATATATTCCCCCCTCCTCACTGCATGCTTCACCCATTCTCCTAGGAACCTATTTAAAAAAAAATTAATAAAATTAAAAAAAGTTATATCAGGCCAGCTGTATCGCCCTCACATTTTTGATGTTTGCCATTCAAAAATAAATAAACAAATACATACATACAACAAAAGGAATTTTAAAATTAAAACATGCTTATCATGGAAGAGAAAGTCATTCCAAATCATTGTCTCAAATATCACTGACACAACACTTGTAGGTATATACAGTATTTGGTTTCTATGGGTGTTACGCACACGGTATCTAGGTTAGCAGGTGTTTCACATCAGCTGATACTATATCATGTATTTTAGTATACTTGGAATGCTATACTAACCAATCAGCATCCAGGACTGTAACCATTTATAATGGTAGATTTTGTCTGAGCAGAAACACTAACTTCAACTGTATCTAAGGTCGAGGTGCATCTCATTAAATACTCTCTGGTGACTATATCGGCTTGATCAAATTAGAAATGTTTGCTCCAAAAAATGATGAAACCCCAGTGAAAGGCTTCCTTAAATATTTGAGAATGTGCCTCAGGTGTGACCATTGTTACTTAACAAATTAAATTATAGCTCTGTTCTGCAGGTGCACAATGAGAAACGCTCCCATGCTTATCTGATCACAGTTTCTTTTATGACAAAATTGTGATCACTGCTGAAAATAACATTTATGCTAGGAAATTATCCTGAACCTGAGGGCATGAAAGGCCTGGAAAAAGAAATGTGTAATAAGTCTGTGTATTCATAAATACCATAGTCTTTTTATCAAAGCAATATCTAGAGAGGCAGACAGCAATATCTTGTTAGGCTGCTTTTTTGCACATGGAGGAAGGCTTCAGATCTGTGTGTGGATAATAAGACCTCCACACTCATTGTTTATACACAGGTAGCTATTTTTATGTAACGGTCACTACTGAGGATGGAGGTTTGGGTGCTACAGCAAACAAAACAAATATAATATAAGTAGTAAATGTTAAGATTTTAAAGGGTAATCTTGCCCAGATTGGCACCAGAAGTCACACAGAACATAATCAAATGTTATAGTTTCAAATTAAGTAAATGAGCCAACTATGTTAGAAAAATATTACTGAAAAATCTCATTGATCATAAATACAACAGAATCAACTAATTAATTTTCATTCACCGATCCAATAAGGATTAATACATGTTTGTATGTCTGCAAAGATGTTCATATGTTTTAGATGCTGTCAATACAGCAGTCACACATTTTTGTGTTAATGTATAAGTAAATGTTAATGTAAGTAAATGTATGTGTGATTAAATGCATATGAATACTTATATATATATATATATATATATATATATATATATAAAATCGCATGCGATTGTCATGCGCATCTTGTCAGTAAAGCCGGTTCTGTGATTAGTAGTAAATCTCCATCACCTGCTTTCAGATGGAGCGGCATTTACTACACAGAGCCGTAGTTCAC
>NW_015648505.1:405352-407428 GCF_001515625.1 Sinocyclocheilus rhinocerous
ATCTGAAAGCACGTGATGGAGATTTACTACTAATCACAGAACCGGCTTTACTAACGAGATGCGCATGACAATCTCATGCGATTTTATATATTTATATATATATATATATATATATATATATAAATATATAAAATCGCATGCGATTGTCATGCGCATCTTGTCAGTAAAGCCGGTTCTGTGATTAGTAGTAAATCTCCATCACCTGCTTTCAGATGGAGCGGCATTTACTACACAGAGCCGTAGTTCACATACAAGCTACGCAAAATCGCGTTCATTATCGCAGGCGATTCGTCTGCGATTATGAACGCGATATTGTGACTTATGACTAATCACTCTAAGTTGCAGGAAAATTGCCCAAAATTTGATGGAAGTCCCACTCTAAGCAAGTAAAATTATTTTCTGTCATTCATATACATGCTATTTTTATGACGATAAAATATAAATGCATTAATGCATTGGGACACACATGCTTAATATGTTTACATGGCCAGCGCAAACTTTCTTTCAAATTAATTTTAAGTTTACTGTGTACTAAACCTGTCCACACACTGCAAGTAAGCTTTATAAAACACAACCTAAAAATAGAGAGAAGTAAAACAAAGCCCTTGGGCGAGAACTGTCAAGCTCAACTTAATCCATGCAGTAATGTTTCCTGAGTCTGAAGTGGCTTGTAGGGAGAAATAACCTGGAGATGTGATTTTTGCTTTGTTCATCACAGGCTCTTTAAACATTTCACAGACCATTATACAAATCTCATTTTGACTCATACTAGAACGATGGTGCTTCAGAGAAATTTTAATAGTTATAGATCTCTTGCCCTTGAAAGAAGCAAAATCATGAGTATATAAACAAAAGGTAAATGCCTGTGGGCTGACAATGGGTCTGTTCCAAAACAGTGAAATTTCTGTCTACTTCCTACTAAGGCAGTACTGTAATAGAGATGGAATCTGGTGACAGATTTGGAACGCTCAACATAGCCAGCAACTCAGTAGTGCTCCAAACAGGCGACAAGAGTCTACAAAAGTTTACAATCCACCTACAGTTTCAGGCACAGCAGGGCACTTTTTTGGAATCATCACAGTGCCTAATAAGCATAATTAAGTTTTTGGAATCTTCAGTTTAATTTTTTTTTTTAAAGTTGTCTGATATAAAGCACACATTTTGTTTGCATGTTGCTTTCTAAAATAAACAAATCTGTAGTAACAGACCAACAACTCTAGAAATATTCTGTAAAACGTTGTTAATATGAAGAAACCTTTCATTTTTTGTATTTCGTATTTCATATTAGATTGTGTTGTGTTCTAGGGCAAACTTAACCAATAATGTCCTGGCAGTTTTTTTTTTTTTTTTTTTTTTTTTTAATACAATGCATATACAAGCGAGGCCAATGAATCAGCTGCTAAAAGCATTTTCAAATCATAAACACTCACATGTAAGTCCAAGTCATCCCAGCACAAGTCTGAGAACACTTAAATTCAGCATTTTTTATTTAATATTTCCTGTCATTAAATAGGGATGCACCGAAAAAAAAATTCTTGGCTGAAGCCAAAGCCGAACAAAATGAAACACTGGGCCGAATACCAAATACCGAACACGTTTTTCACATTTTTCCCCCATGTAGGCCTATTTTGCCATTTTTTTCACAATTGCATTAATTAAATTGCCAAAATGTGCTTTTTACTGTTTTGTCCTGCTTTTCAAATAAAAAATCTATAAAAAAAAAACAACAATTTAAAAATACAAAGAAAAAATAACAAAAAATATATATAATCAAAATCTATGATAAAAATACTATTATAAACTAGGTTAATGGATAATTCAGTAGCAAAAGTTACTCTAGAAAAATCATGAGTGCACAATAATTTTATAAAATCCTAAACTTAGTGGGAAAAAAACATACATTATTTAGTGGGTAACAAATAAAAGTGAATAAGTGTAACGCTAAATCTGGTAGGCCTACACATTGCTCTTTGTATTGTTGTAAAATACATTCATGAAAAACAAGCAATATATTTATATATAAATATATACTATAGAAGTCAACATTTGAAGTGGATCAAAACCTTTCATCAAAGT